>NC_044404.1:18725903-18995448 GCF_006542625.1 Nomascus leucogenys
AGATAAGGGCTTGAAGAATATAAAGCAGAATCGTGATAGAAAGGGACTGACAGAGGAGTGATGTTTATTAATAGTTGGGCTATCAGGGAGGCCTGCCACCAGAAGAGGTGATATTTGACCTGAAACCTGGATGGAAGGAAAGAGGTAACCATTTATTGAAAACATCTACTACTTAGGACACTGGCCAGTTGAAAGCTGACTGCATATGTGTTAAGTGCTTTACATTAATGAATTCATCAGATCCTTCCAAGAATACGTCGAAGGAGAGATTATTCATTAAGAAGCCCATTTGTAGATACAGAAATTGAGGCACACAGAGAGGTGTGTCAGTTCTTTGGGTCCAGATGGGCAGGGCCATCTCACTGGACACCTGTGCTCTCCACCTGCCCACCTCTTGCCACGTGCCAGGAACTGAGCCAGGTGCTCTATACACCTCCCTTAACTCCCCAGCCATGCCCCGTGGTTATCTGTTTTCCCAATTTTGTAGATGAAAGCACAGCTCAGAGAGGTTTACTCAGTTGCTTGGAGTCACACAGCCAACAAGAGTAGAGCCAGTAATTGAATCTGGTACCACAAACTCTTCCTGCTGCAACACCTATGCTTTTGCGGGCATTGACTTTGGAATACCCTCAGCTAATTCACGGGGTCCTTTGTCCCTGGGGAATGGCCTTCCCTGTCTCCTTCAGGGAAAGGGTTTCATCCTTCAGGGAAGATTCATTGAATCAGGATTTGCTGGGTCTTGTTTTGTTTTGTTTGTTTGTTTGTTTTACGAATGGACTTCCTGGCCTGCATTTTGATTTGCGCTTGGGTTTATGAATTGAGAAATCACAGTCAGCTTTGGGAATTAGTTGCAAGATAAATATTGCAATCTTGGTTAAGGACTTAAGAATTGTCACTTGTGTGTGTATGTTGTTGTTGTTGTTGTTGCTGCAACAATGCTGTGTACACATGGTTACAGTGGATCGAATTTAGGGAGTTAGGAAGTGGAGTTGGTTTGTGGTTAGACTTGGGGGAGGTGTCGCTTTCGGTTGTTGGTGTGCTGGTGGCTGTGTCCCTGTGATATGGAATGTACTGTCGGAGTGAGAATGTGTTCAGGGGTCTGTGGTTATGTGGATATGGGTGTGTAGCTGCTGATGACATGGATGGAGGGATGTATCTGGGTGTGTTTCTGCAGAACAGGTGATACCTGTACCATGTGACTTTGTCAATTCCACCATGTCCAGGCACAGGTTGGGGGGTTTGTCCAAGGCTCTGAACGTATCTGCCCCCATTTTACAGATAGGAAACCAAGACTTAGAGAGGCCAAGTCATCTGCTTGAAGTCATCTAGCTGGAAGCGGCTGAGCCTGAAGGGAAACCAGGGCTGCCTTCAGAGTCCAGCCTCTTTTCCCAGCTCACCAGGAAAGGTTTAAGTGACAACAAAAGGTTTAAATGCCAGCAAAAGGTTTAAACGCCAGCGTCGGTCACGGGGCCTGGCGGACGTGTGTGCGGTCACATGCATGTCCCCCTTCTCATTCTGGTGTCTCAGCTCCTGCCCATTCTATGGGCCCCCAGCCCAGCCCTGTCGCAGGAGAGCCTTTCTTTCTCGGGATTGCAAATACTCCAAAGATGAACGCCGCCCGCAGCTGGCTGCAGCCCTGAACAATGGCAAGACCTAGGAAGTGAAGAAATTGCCCGAGGAGCACAGCAGCCCAGTCCAGAGAGGCAGTTCACAGAGTCTGCCTGCTGGCTCAGGCTCCAGTGCAGTGAGCCCTCCCCCCACCCGCCAGCTCCACACTCCCGGCTGGAAGGATAAACAGTCTGTAAAGAAATTTTCCCTAGAAAGAACACTTCGATCAAGTGCAAGTCTACTGCCTTAGACCAGTGATTAGGGGAGAGTTAAAGAAGGGGAGGGGTGTCCCCTCTCAGGGGGAAATATGCAATAAATAATCACAGGTGGGAGAGAGTGAGGGCGGGGGCTGGAATCCCAGCTGGATGCTGGACCCAGCTCCAACACCGTTCTCCAGAATAGATGCCAAAATGCAACACAGTAAAACAAATCTGGTGCTCATGTGCAATGCCTTCCTCCTTCCTAAATCTCCACTCACCCACTTCTTCTTAGCAAGTGGCAAGGTGGCAGATGCCATCTGAGAACTATCTAGGGTAGCAGAGGAAAAAAAACCACAACATCGGGTGGGCTGCAAGGTAGCTTGTACAAATTTGCCAGGCCGTAATAATTAGAGATGAACAGAGCATGCTCATGTCCAGTTGTGAGGGAGCTCTGGAAAGCAAACTTGGAATTCTGGAGGGTTTACCATGAGCCAGACACAGCTCCTTTAATCAGCACAGCCCTATGAACGTCACAGGTTTTACTCATCCCATTTTACAGATGAGGGAACTGAGGCTCAGTGAGGTAAAGTCACTTGCCTGAGATCACAGGGCTAAAGAAAGAGGCAAGAGGAAGCATTTGAATCCAGGCCTCTCAGGCTTTGGGCCTGGGGTCTCCTATCACCCCTGGGGTGGCAAGGGAGGAGCCAATCAAAATCAAAGGAAGAACTAATCTTGCTTGGCACGTGCCTACAATGCCACCGTGATATTAGTTCCTGGGCCAGAACCATATATGCATTCCTTTAATTTGGGCATCATTGTTATCGTTTAATTTTAACTCTGCTATTTTGTCTGGAGCTAGTCAGGTTTGCACAAACTCCTTCCCAATTCATCTCATTACTGCAAAAAATAAAGACTGTTATTTTCAATGAAGACAATGTGACTCCTTTCTAGTGGCCAGAAGCTGGTCTCCTTGGATTCCAGTTTCACGGTCAGAAACAAGGGCTGCAGCCAGTCCCAGCCCATGACTACAGAGCTTAGAAATGCAGGTGGCACATCCCCTCCATAGATGAAGCCACTTAATTACCACGCAATCAATATGCAAACAAGTGCCAAACTGGGTTTGAATCAAATTTCTCATGGGACTGGAGGAGGAAAGTCCAGCCGAAGGGGGCCAACCGGGATGAGCTGGCAGGGAGGGGGCTGCAGGATGAAGAGATGGGCTTCGGCTGGGACCCAGGCACCTGAGGGCTACTCAGAGACCCTCCAGAGTCCCCAGTGTCTGGCATGGGGCCCGGCTCCCATTGAGGGGAGCCAGGGCCTGTGGCTCAGGGCTGCAGTCGGTGGGAGGGTTTCCAGGCCTGTCAGCTGAAGTCTGGCGGCCTCCGCTAATTCATTTGACTCGGAAATCTCAACTTGACCAGGTTCCCCCTCCCTTCTTTAAAACAAACTCATTAAACTTGTCAACACTCATTAGGCCTGTAAAACATTGAACTAGAGCCACGGGGGAGACTTGGAGAGGGTGTGTGTGTGTGCGTGTGTGCGTGTGTGTGTGTGTGTGTGTGTGTGTCTGGGAGTGTGTGCTCCAAAGCTGAGCCAGGCCCTGGGAGACCCATCTCCGAGGCTTCGCAGGGGCAGAAGTCACATTTGTTTGTTCATCTACTTCCTTCCTTCCTGCATCTGTGTTTTATCAAAGGCAGAACAGCGTGGGGGTTTGCAGCCTCAGACTTGAGCTGGAATCGGCCTTTACCCTCCTGGCACTCCAATGCAGCCCTCTCCTTAGCCTTGCCAGTGTGTCAGTTTACCCCATCTGCAATATGGGTATTATCATAAAGGACCCATTTCACTGGGCCATTGGGAAAATAATGCATCTAAAGCACTTATAACAATGCCTGGTGCATTTTAAGAGTGCAATGACTGGTAACTATTATTCTTGTTGTTGTGATTGATGATCTAAAATGTAAGAGGCAAGTCCGGGAGCAGTGGCTCACGCCTGTAATCCCAGCACTTTGGGAGGCCAAGGCAGGTGGATCACTTGAGGTCAGGAGTTCAAGACCAGCCTGGACAACATGGTGAAACCCTGTCTCTACTAAAAATACAAAAAAAAATAGCCAGATGAGGTGGTGCGCACCTGTAATCCCAGCTACTTGGGAGGCTGAGGCATAAGAATCGCTCAAACCTGGGAGGGCAGAGGTTGCAGTGAGCTGAGATACTGCCACTGCACTGCAGCCTGGGTGACAGAGTGACACAGTCTCAAACAAATAAATAAATAAAATGTAAAAGACGGCTTCATTTAGCACTTTGAAATTTGGATTTGGAAAGATTCAAGTTTGAATTTCAGCTTCCTGGTGTGAGACTCTAGATCATGGACCATTTCCCTGAGTTTCAGTTTCCCAAAGTAAAATGAGTAAAATAAAATGCATGCAAAAAAACCCAAAAAACAAAAAACAAGGGATAATGAGGTGAGACATGGTGGCTCATGCCTATAATCCCAGCACTTTGGGAGGCTGAGGCAGGAGGATTGCGTGAGCCCAGGAGTTAGAGAGAAGCCTGGGCGACACGAACCCTCTCTCTACAAAAAAATCGAAACATTAGCTGGGCATGGTGGGGCACGCCTGTGGTCACAGCTACTCGGGAGGCTGAGGAGGCAGGATTGCCTGAGCCTGGGAGGTCAAGGTTGCAGTGAGCCGTGATCACACCACCGCACTGCAGCCTTGACAACAGCAAAACCCTGTCTCAAAAAATAAAGAAAAAATAGGATCATGTCAAGAAGTGAGTTAACACAAACGGAATCAAAACCAGTGTGGTGTCTGTTGCTGTAGGAATATCAGGAATGTCCTTTTTTCTTTATTTCCCTCCCTATTCAACCCACGACCCCACCTTACCAGGCAGCAGAGAATCAGGGGGACAGGTTGAGATCCCATTGCTTTGGCATGCAGCATGGGGGTGATCAGAGGCTACACCTTCTTATGACCTAATCCAAAAGTGAGGCAGATATGGGCTCCCAGGAGAGGGGCTGGGGATTGAAACTCCACACTAGCCTAAGGGTGGAGGTCCCTCTGATCTGAGAAGCAGAAGCCTCAAGTGGAGAGGAAAAAGTGCTCAGAGGAGAAAAAACTGGCCCCGTCGCCTCCACCTTCCGTGAAAAAAACACACCTGCAGTTTTTAAAAACTGCCTGATGGCAAAGAAACCAAATGACCCTAGATCTAGAAAGAGAAGCCAGAGGAAGGGTTCCTGGCTGCCCTTGCCTTCTGTCACACTTTCCTGCTAAGAAGCTCCTCTTCTCAGCTTGCACTCTCTGAGCTAGAGACCAGGTCTCCTCTGCCTCCTCCAGGCTGCCAGCAGGACCCAGCTCCACCAGGCTCAGGGACACTTAAAGGGAAGCAGAATTCAGGGGCCCATGAATAGCGGTTTTGTCTGGGCTGCCTTTTAGGATCTGCGACTGGAGTGCTGGTGTGTTCTTTTTCCCTTTAAAGCGGGGTGTCTGCAGGCTCGCGCTCTCTCTCTCTCTCTCCCCTTCCCCTTCTTATTGAGAATGCCCCCTAAAAAAAAAAAAAAAGACGCCAGCCTTCTGCTATTTTTCTTCTTTCTCTGAAAATGAGAACATCAGCTATTGAAGCGGATTGATGAACTCTTCCCAAAAGTTTATTAAGGGAAGGTTAGACAAAGGCCTCAGGGCCCGCAGGCGACTGAGCAGTCAGTATATATACTGGGCCCTTTTGTCCCCCCAGGGCCGACGCATGAATACCTCTCAATGGCCCTCTTTAGAGTGACAAGATCAAGCCAGACAACGGCTTGTTAAAAGGAACTGCGAGCTGTTTCTCTTTTTCCAGCCCAAAGCTCCGTCCCCCACTTCTCCTGCATTAATGTACATCTGCAGCGGGGGGAATAATCGGCTGGAATTCTGTCGGTTTTGTGTGGGTTTTTCTTTTTTCTTAAATACACCCTTCCTCCTCCTCTTCCCTGCCCCCACCTGCCCCTCCCCGCTCCTGCCCTCCCCCTCCCCCACAAAGGTCCTGGAGCCATATGTTACTGAGCACATCCTGGCTGTGTCTTCCAGGGACCCCAGGGTGGGTATTTCTGGAAGACAGCAAGAAAAGGGGGTTCTGGAGCTTCTGTTCCTTCCAGTCCACGCTTATAATAATCACCCCATTTCTGAACACTTACTGTGTAGCAGGGGCTGGACTAGGGACCCAGGTGTGCCATCACCTCTGCAGACTTTTACATCAAGGGAGGCGTTATTGGCCCCCACATGATGGAAGGGAAAATGAGGCAAGAGAGAAGGAACTTTCTCAGGGAATCATCGGGGCTGCAACTCTAGGCCTGGCCCACTCTTGGGGGCTCGCCCTGATTTTCAGCTGCTGCATTCAGGACAGGGGTTAAAGCCAAAAGCAAATCTTAGCCCCAGTTCTACGGCAGGCTTCTGCCCGGCTGACTATGGCTCAGGCAGCTCAGAGAGAATGTGTTCTGCAAGGAAGGTTTGCTGGTAGAAGCCTGACCCCAAGGACAAGTGGCTGGGCAAGGTTGTAGGAGAGCTGGTTGGGGTTGACATGAAGTTGCCTTGGGAGAAGCCTTTCTTCATTATCAATGCTAAGGGAACCCTTGCTCAAACAAGCCAGGGTTATGCAAAAATTCAAAATTTCCTTCATTTGGGCTGCAGTGTGTGCGCGTATGTGTGTGTGCATGCATGTATATGTGTGTGTGCATACATGTGTGTGTACACACGTGTAATGTGTGCATGCCTGTATGTATATGTGTGTGCATATGTATTTGTGTGCATGCATGTGGCTGTGTGCACAGGAGCACGTGTGTGACGTGTGTGTATGTGTGTGTCTGTGTGTGTACTGCAGATTCACTGTCCTAGTGAGTTTTGTTCTGTGTTTCCAGTTCCTGAACCAGATTAGGACCTTCTTTGAGAGCAAGGACCAGAATAAAATAAACACTCCAGCCTGGGTGACAGAGCGAGACCCCGTCTCAAAAAAATAAAAAAAATAAACATTTTATTCTGCTTTGATCTCACCTATTTAGTGCCAGTGCAATACTGTATGCAGAACAGGTGCTCAATAAATGCTCCCTAACTCGAGAACTTCTTTGAGACACCTGAGCAGGACAGGGGAGGGGGCAGCCAGGTCTCCGCTGAGGATAGAAGGCAAGCCTTTCCCTCCCCCTCCTTTCCACTTCTCTTCCTCCCTCTCTCCCAATCCCATATCTGTCTTAATTTGGGTGCTACTGAAGTGAATTAGTGTCCCTAATGATCATGGTGTAGAGAATTCCACCCATGTCATTCACTTTCACCTTCTAAGGAGCTTCCCTGCCAGCAGGGACAGGGAGGGCTTTTGTACTCACCTTCCCTGGTGTTTTTTTCCCCTGGGGAAAGAGAGAGTGGAAAGGAAAGACCTTAGGCAAGCAGCCAGGTGGAGGGAAAACTGCTCTTGCCTGAGAGGTGGGAACCCTGCCTCTGAGTCCTGGTAGGCAGGCAACTGTCCCATTTGGCCTGGGACTTTCCTGGTTTTCGCACTGAGGGTCCCACATTCCAGAAAAGCCTTCAGTCCCAGGCAGACTGGGATGGTTGCTCACCCTACCCCCTGGGGTGTAAGGATCAGTCTCATAGGTCCATGGGGCTAAGGTACCTGACACAAGGAGCGGCCTCAATCTCCTCCCACCTTTGTTAAGGAATGGGTGGGAAGGGAAGAGTGACTGCAAAAGAACTGGGAAAAGCCCAGCGGGCCATGTGCTCAAGGGCCTTACCCTTTGGCATCTGCCCCTTATGTTGGGTGGTTGAGGGGAAGCATAGATGTGGGAGGTCGGAATTCGTCCATGTTTGTGGGTGGAATTGGAGCCCAGTGGCTGGAGCCTGGGGTGTCCTCCTTATCAACGCTCCCAAATTGGAGCCTCTGTCAGGGGAGGGGCCACTAGGTTAGGGCCAAATGGGCCTCCCATTTGGAGCTTGGCTCTTTGACTCAGACCAACTCAAATTCGAATCCTGGCTCTGCCATTTGCTGGCTGGGAGGTTTTGGCCAAGTCATCCCCCCACCTGTGGAAGAGAGGTGACACCACTCCAACCCAACTCTGCCCAGGACAGAGCAGGCCTCCGACACACGCCACATTCTTCTCTTCCTTTCTGCTCTGCTCTTCCCCCAGACACCTTATTTTTTCTGGCTTAAGGACAGAATTAGGAGGGAGGAAAACGGAAAATCCAGATGCCAAGTCTTTCCAGGGAGACCAAAGTGGGGGATGAGTGAGGCCTGGGAGGTGGACGGAGGGTTGTCTTGGAGTCATCATAATTTAAGAAATTTGCCTCCCTTCCACGCCCCAAGATGAGCATTACCATTTCATGGATGATTCAAGTCTAACTTCCCCCAAGGAAGGGCTGCGACCCCTGACCCCTGAAACCTGTATTTACCACGCTCAAAAGCCCCTACTAGCCCCAGAGAGCTGACCTGAGCTGGGACCAAGGCACCAGGGCCGGCAGGGCTATAAACAAGCCTGGCTCCTTCGGCTCAGGAATCCTGAGCGAAAAAACAGAAGGGGGCTCAGAGGTGGGGCCCAGTCCTGGCCTGTGAGCCAGCGGCTAAAGGGAGGGGGGGAGAGAACTCCCGAGGGTGGGGGACCTGGAGGATGAGTTAGGGGAGAAATGGGCAAATAAGGAGTTATTTCCTCTCCTTGACCCTTGGTTTTCTTGGCTGTAAAATGGAGCTAAAGCTACTTTGCTCGTAGGGGTTTTGTAAGGCTGAAGTGAAATAGCGAGTGTAAGGGCTTCAGAGTGCTAGAGGAGAAAGTAAAAAGCAAACACGCGTTCTAGAGCAGGGGGCACAGAATGGGGAGGGAGCCAAAGGATGGAGGATTAGACAGTTGACACGTGGTTGTTGGATGATCAGTAAATCTCTGTTGAGAAATAAATACCCAGAGCTTGGCTGAAACAGAACAACGTGGGTCCGTCCCTGCCCTCGAAGGCCCCCTTGCTTGGTGGGGTAGACAGGCAAACAGATATCCCTCCCTTCAGTGGAAGGGTCACCATGAGGAGTAGGGGCCTAGGGGCTGTGGGAGAGTCCAGCTTTGGGGTCCATGAGGTGGAAATGAATTCGTCTTTATTTTTTCAAACTCACATTTCCTGTGCATCTTTGCAGAAACTTTCTGATCTCTCCTCCCACCCCAAACCTGGCTTTGGTGTGTCCACATCTCTTGGATTAGACTTTAATCCTCCTCCAGCTCCTTGGTGGGCATGCAGAGGCTGAGAGGATCTAAATGGCCTTTCCCAGCGCTTGCTCTGGGACTATCTGGAAGCTTGCACACTAACTCAGCCCCTGCCCTGCCCTGTAACTGCAGACAAGAAATGACCTCCATGAGCCTCAGTGTTCTCATCTGTAAAATAGGGCTAATGACACCCACCTCACAGCGTCGGACAAAGCCATGCGCCGTGCCTGGCACACAGTAGGTGCTCCGAGTGTGGGCCTGGAGCCCATGCTGCCTTTCTGGCTGCAGCACACAAGAGCCTGGGCTCCCTCGGCCAACTGGGCCTGGCCTTTGAAGCTTAGTGCGGCTCCTTATTATGGCAATTAATTACCCGGGGACAATGGAGCACAGCCCTGCCCTCTGCCCGCGCCTTCCAGTGGCAGGGGGTGGGCGGAGGGCGCTGGGAGGGGGAGGTTAAGCGGCTGCCTGTTTGTTTATGGGCACAGGAAGCTTTATTGGTTTTACGCTGCAGCCTGTTCTGAAATCAAAGACGATTTCCAGGGAGCGGGTGGGAGTCAGCCACTTGGAGCTCAGAGAGTGGCTTTGTTTATTTTGGGGGCCCTGACTGAGCACAACCTGGTCTCTGCCTGCACCAGTGTCCTAGAGACCTGCTCTGGGGTTGGGCAACGGGAGTTGGTGCTTTGCTGGGGGTAGGGTGGGTGCTGGGGGGTTGAGGGGGGCGAGGAGGCAGCTCCTCCTGCAGGCCTGGGGGGAGAGGGAGCTTTGGTTTCCCAAAGCCTGGGGTGAGTGCTGCTGAAGTGATGCGACCCGGCCTTGGCCAAGCTACTCCTGCTCTCTGAGCTTTGGTGATCTTGCCTTCAGAACGGGCCTAAAGATGACCCCCGCCCCGGCAGTCTTGGAGGATGCGCCGGGTTATGCTCATTGGTGTGGTTCCATGAGGCGACCTTTCTGCAGTCCTGGAATTTGCAGTGCTCCTTTGTTCCTTTAGTTCATTCATTCATTCATTCATTCACTCATTCTCCCATCCTGTAAGAGAGCCTGTAGCTTCACACCGGACTTCTACTTGGAATTAGAGAAAAGAAAGCTGGTTTCTTAAATTCAAAAGCACCGTATTAGTTCTAGTTTTTTGTTTGTTTTGTTTTGTTTTTGTTTTGAGACAGTCTCTCTGTCACCCAGGCTGAAGTGCAGTGGCACAATCTCAGCTCACTGCAGCCTCCACCTCCTGAGTTCAACCAGTTCTCCTGCCTCAGCCTTCCGAGTAGCTGGGGTTTCAGGCACACGCCATCATGCTCAGCTAATTTTTTTTGTACTTTTAGTAGAGATGGGGTTTCACCATGTTGGCTAGGATGGTCAACCTGGCCTCAGGTGAGCCACCTGCCTTGGACTCCCAAAGTGCTGGGATTACAGGCATGAGCCACCACACCCGGCCTGTTAGTTCTTTATATTGAAGAAATCACATATTATTGTGAAGGAAAAAAAAAAACTCAAAAACTAAAAGAATATAGAAAGTAAAAAAGCTTGTCAGCCTCTGCTTCCTACTCTCCAGGGTTAAATACAATGAATAACTTGGGAGTCTGATCTTCTAAATGTTTCTCCACAGAGAAACGGCACATGTATACATATGTTTATTTTGACAAAGTGGGATTGTGCAACAGACACTGCTCTGGACTTAATCAGTTAATAATGTGTCCAGGACATCATTTTCCGGAGGCTGGTTCCTTCTCGACACCTCGCCAGTGATGGGTTTTACCCATTGTTTTAGTCACCTTCAACCTGCTGGTAGCTGAGAACTGATGTGTCTAGCCCTGGGTACATCACTTCCACCTGTTAACTGAGGAGCCATTGCTAGCCCCACTGTACAGATGATAAGACTGAGGGCCAGAGAAGCTGGAAGATTTCTTCAGGTCTCCTGCTAGAAAGCAGCTGAATTGGAATTTGTGGGGTTTGTTTTGTTTTGTTCTGTTTCGTTTTTGAGACAGAGTCTTGCTCTGTTGCCCAGGCTGAAGTGCAATGGCATGATCTCGGCTCATTGCAACCTCTGCCTCCCATGTTCAAATGATTCTTGTGCCTCAGCCTCTCGAGTAGCTGGGATTACAGCCATGTGCCACCACGCCCAGCTAATTTTTATATTTTCAATAGAGGTGGGGTTTCGCCATGTTGGCCAGCTGGTCTCGAACTCCTGGCTTCAAGTAATCCACCCGTCTCGGCCTCCCAAAGTGCTGGGCTTACAGGCGTGAGCCACCACATCCAGCCTGAGCTAGAATTTGAATTTGGGTTTTCTGACTCTCAGTCCTCTAGGATAATTTGGGGTACGTGGAGGAACTGGCCCTATCCTAAGTTCGGAAGACAGATTCCAGATAAGAAGTATAACAGCCTGTGGTGAAAGATACGTGGTATTGACATCTTCCCACAGGTCAGGAACAGTTATGACTTTAACATAGCCTTGAAGTTGAGGCCAGCTGCTACCAGCCCATGCCAGATGGCTTCTTAGTGCCACAGTCTTCCCTTTTCCCTCCCAGTGAGAAAGCACAGAGGTGAAATGGGGGCTTAGAAAGCCCCCACCCCACCCACTGGCCTTAATAAAGTCGGATTCCAGGGCTGCAATTCACTTTCCCAATCCAGGATCTTGAAACTCACAGCTCTCCCAGATCGTTGTACCAAGATTGGGATCTGGAGCTGAAAAGAGCTTCTCCAGCCGACCCTCCTTGGATGTCGGCCCTGGAAGCATCCAGTCTGACCCTCTCACTTTCACAGATGGATGGGCAGAGGCCCCAGGAAGGTTAAGTGACTTGCCCAAGGTCACACAGCTAATCAGTGGCAGAGCTGGGACAGATTCCCTTTTGCTGGAAAGATGATCTCGTGCCTCTGAGGCGGTGGTGACGTCTCTCCTGGCCCCTGACAGCCTATGGCCACATCTGAGTTTTTCCTTCCCAACTGTTGAAAGTCTTCCAAACCTCGGGGAGGCCGGGAGGCGTAACAAATGGGGAGCTGGTGACCTGGAAGAGGGAACACCATGCCTGGGGAAGGGGAGGGAGGAGGGTGAGGCAGCCACGCGAAAGTCCAGTTACCAGGCTGTCACAGCCGTCTCATTTGGCCAGCACTTTACAGTTTATGAAGCTTGTCCCAAGCTGTGATCCTCACAGCCCTCTACGAACTAGCCTCGTCACCCCTATTTTCCACATGGGGAAATCGAGAGGCTCAGAGGATGACATCCGTTGCTCAGAGTCCCACAGTAAGTGATGGAATGTCAGATCTGGGGTGAGGCAGGGGCAGCTTGGGACCATCTAGTCCTGTGCCCCCATTTTACAGATCACGAAGGTGAGCCCCCGAGAAGGGGAGGCTAGGAGCTCCCTGTTGTAATGCTCATTTCCCTAGACATATGCTGGCCTCCTGGGCATGTTATGGTAAACCCCAAATCCCGAAGGGAGACAGGATCATGTGTTCCCTTTCCGGGGAGCATGATTCTTGACAGGGCCTAGCGGGAGACACTACCCTTTGGTTCCAGTGATTCTAAACCTGGCAGTGTAGTGTGGTGGTTCATCTTGAGTCAGCTGGACCCAAGCTCCAATCCTGACTCTGCTGTGTGTCCTTAGGAAGACGGCATCATCTCTCTGTGCTGCTCATGTGCAATATAGAGCTCCATTACAGGGTGGTTGAGAGGGTTAGATGATGTGATGTGTGCACACAGCTTAGCAGCGAGCCTGGGCACAGTAAGTGCTCAGTAAAGGTTAGCAGCTTATTATGATTTCTTATATCAGGGTCTAGTAAGAGGGGTGGAGGATGTCCCAGCTCTCAACCTTCAATGGCCTTAACAACACACCCACGGCACATGACCTTCACAGGTCTCTAGCCAGCCTGTGAAGGTGAGCAATGAGGCAGGCTTGTGCCTGGAACTAGAGAGATGTGGCATGAGCGGGCTCAGGTGGCATTGCTTTTTTTTCCTTTTTCTTTCTTTTTTTTTTGAGACAGAGTCTCACTCTATCACCAGGCTGGAGTGCAGTGGCACGATCTCGGCTCACTGCAACCTCCACCTCCCTAGTTCAAGCAATTCTCCTGCCTCAGCTTCCCGAGTAGCTGGGACTATAGGTGTGTGCCACCACACCCAGCTAATTTTTGTATTTTTAGTAGAGATGGGGTTTCACCACGTTGGCCAGGATGTTCTCGATCTCTTGACCTCATGATCTCCCTGCCTTGCCCTCCCAAAGTGCTGGGATTACAGGCGTGAGCCACCACGCCCACCCAGCCTTTTTTTTTTTTTTTTTGAAACAGAGTCTTGCTTTGTTGCCCAGGCTGGAGTGCATGGCATAATCTTGGTTCACTGCATACGCTGCCTCCCATGTTCAAGAGATTCTCCTGCCTCAGCCTCCCCAGTAGCTGGGATTACAGGCATGCACCACCACGCCGGCTGATTTTTTGTATTTTTAGTAGAGATGAGGTTTCACCATGTTGTCCAGGCCGGTCTCAAACTCCTGACCTCTGTGATCTGCCTACCTGAGCCTCCCAAAGGGCTGTGATTACAGGTGTGAGCCACCATGCCTGGCTTGGATGGCATTTCAGCTGCAGAAATGGTGAAGTTTTTCTGTAGAAAAAAGAAAGAGGCTGGGCATCGTGGCTCCAGCCTGTAATCCTAGTAGTCGGGAGGCTGGGGCAGGAGGATTGCTTGGGCCCAGGAGTTTGAAACCAGTCTGGGCAGCGTAGCCCCATCTCAATAAAATAAGACCCCGTCTCAATAAAAATAAAAGAAAGGTGGTAGTTCATTTGCACCTCCTTTCCCCAGGCTGTGCCCATCTAATTCATTCTGTTTCAAAATCATCATTTAATTTAGAGGGGAAAAAATAGCTCTGCAGACCAGGGCTGAAGGCCAGCTCCAAACCTTGGGTCTGTCCCCCACCCTTTTGCACTTAGTGGCCTGGCTGTGGTCTAGGGGAGGCCCTGAGCTTGCTGTGATCTGTGGGGACCTCATAGGCTCTCCAAAGAAGTTGTCAGGGAAGGAGGTGGCATAGTCTCTGCCACAAGCCCCAGAAAGGCTGATGGCACAGATGAACATACCTGCAAATGCCGTAGTCTTCCTAATAGCTGCCCAGCAACATTTTCAGGGGTGCTGAGGGCCTGTGGTCAGCCTTGATCCTCTTAGCCCCCAATCTGAGTAAAGGTGATGCCAGCCAGTGATTGTGGGCAAAGGCTTTGGGGTGGAGGAAGGGGTTGGTGGGGCCCGGAGGGTGACTGAGGGAGGCATCTGGCCAATCACAGAGCCCCGACTGACACCACCCCATTCCCCGGCAAAGTCCTCGGGGTTCAACCCTTCACCCAGGTGCTGTGTGGCAGCGTTCCACCTGGAGACAGGCTTTGAAAGTGAATTATTTGAAACTGAGGAAGTCAAGGCCTCGGGCCTCTCAGCATTCTCAAAGCAAACAAACTTTTGGCAAGTTCAGAGAAAAGGAAGCAGGATTGAATTTCCTCTTTGACTCACCTGGGGAAAAATTCAGACTGCTTGGTGGTGGGGGCACCAGGGACCTTGGCTCCAGGATAGGCTGAGGGAGCGGGGGTCCTCTGGGGTCATTGAGAAAGGTCCCCGAGATGCTCTATAGCTTCTCCATAGCAGCTGGTTCTAGGGCTAAGGGCTACCAAGTTTGGACAGTTCTTCTTTTGGTCTGATTTAATTCCCTCCTGCTGCAGATCAAAAGACAGCTTCTCCCTTGCTCACCAGCTGAGTTGAGGAGTCAGGTTCAAGTCCTGACCCTAGCTGTGTGTGCTGTCAGATAAGCTGCTTTACCTCTCTGTGCCTTTCCTCATCTATAAAATTGGGGAAAATAATAATTGCCCCCTCAGAAGTTCTGGGCCAAGTGGAAAATTTTACAAGAAGGGAAGAGGTGGGGAGAAGTTTGTACACTGGTTGGGTTTTGCCCGCATCTTCAGAGAGTGGAAGGAAGGAAAAAAGGAGAGAAGGAAGGAAGGAAGGAAGGAAGGAAAGAAGGAAGGAGCGAGCTTTGGTCTGCACACACCCCGGAGCAGCAGCCCGGTAAAAGCGGATCTTTCCCCAAGAAGCCAGATTCTCATAAAACTACGGAGCGCCAGGAGGACAAATCACAGAAGGTAGATGCTGGAGGATGCGGTGGAGGGATTGAGATTAGACATAAGGAAACACAAACCTGTTAGTATCTACAAGTCATGGAATCCTGGGTTTAAGGGGGTGGAAATTTGAGGACCATTGGAAAGAACTCTATAAATGTGATAGAGGCAGGGATATGGTGTCAATGACCTTCCCGCTTCACACCCAGGAACTCTGGCCCACCTGCCTACTTATGTGGGATCTCTGTCCCTAAGCTAGCCTAACCAGCACTGGGGGTTGATGAAGGTCCAATCTTTGCTTTCCTCTTTCCCCAGCCAAGGCCAGTGGGACACATGCCCTCTCCCCAGCTCCCAATCCTCCCTTTCCTCTGAGGAATTAGCTACATGCCTCCCAGCTGAGCCATCAAAGGATGCTTTCTCTACGTCCCAGTCTCGTAACCATGCTGCCTCTGGAACCGAGTAGAATACGGGAAACTTCTGAGCAAAACCCAGGAGCCCGGGAGCAGGGGTTCTCAGCCTTGGCTGCACACGAGATTCATATGAGGGAGCTTTTACAAATCCCACTGCCCAAGATGCACCACAGCCCCATTAAATCAGAATGGACAGGGGGTGGGGCAGTATTTTTTAAATCTCCTTGAGTGATTCCAAGGAGCAGCCCAGGCTGAGAAATTCTGGCCCAGAGTCAGAGCTGTGGATATTCCAGCCACATTAGATGCCTGAGCCACACCCTCTGAATTTCAACGTCCTGGACCACACAAAGCAGGCACTGTCAGGATCATCTCACAGAGCTGTAAGGCAGGAAAGAAGAGAAAGCAGCATGAGACAGCAGTGCCTGGCACCTAGTAGGTGCTCAGTAAATGCTCGTTAAAAATAATAACAATGGCCAGGTGTGGTGGCTCACACCTGTAATCCCAGCACTTTGGGAGGCCAAGGCAGGCAAACTGCTTGAGGTTAGGAGTTAGAGACAATCCCTAGCAACATAGTGAGACGCCATCTTTACAAAAAAATTTAAAAAAATTACCTGGGCATGGTGGCATGTACTTGTGGTCCCAGCTACTCAGGAGGCTAAGGTGGGAGGATGGCTTGAGCCTGGGAGGTCGGGGCTGCAGTGAGCCTTGATCTTGCCACTGCACTGCAGCCTGGGCAACAGAGTGAGACTCTGTTTCAAAATCATAATAATGACATAACAGTAATAATAACAGCTGTCATTTTTGCAGTACTTACCTGGTACCAGATACTTTGCATGCATTCACATAAACTTTTCTCTGGACCTGAATGATTCCTGGGATTGGCACCACTTTTCCCAAGAGGAGGGCTGCCTTTGTCCTGGTTTGAGGCGGGCGGGTGTGTCTGGAAGCCCCGGAGCAGGACCCTGGCTGGTTCTTGTTTGGACACATCTTAGGTAACCTTCGGCAAACAGTGACTCAGCCGCCTTGGCTGTAGATGAGTTCTTCCCAGACCAGGCCTGGCTTCCTCAAGTTTCCTCCTGCAACATGTCAGGGCCCAGGAGGATGTGCTAAGCACCTGTGTCGGTTTTCCTTGGGGGCCCTTGGGAGGGATCAGGGGCAGAGGGACAGGGGTCTCTCCTTTCCTTCTGCTTTCTGAGGTGCTTGTTTTGCTGGAGCATTCTCCTGCCTCCTAGATGCTGGGGCTCAGAGAGGCAGAGTGAGCAGCCCAAGGGCACCAGGATTCAAACCTAATTCTCAGTCTCTAAAGCCATATTCTGCCGGCAGCCTCTGGTTCCACATAGCAGGGGAGCAGAGGAAGAATCCATAGCCTCTTTAGAGCTCCAGAGCTGGTGTTCCGAGTCCGTGGCCTTAGGACTTAGCAAAAACAGTGACCATATGGTGGCACCCTCAAGAGATCTGCTGTTGGCCACCCCTTCACCCCTTACTGGTACACCCCCAGAGTGTCTGAGAACCAGTCCCAGCTCTCTCACTGACTGCTGTGTGACCTCTAGCCAGTCACATTCCCTCTCTGGGCTCAGTATTCGCATCTGGAAGACAATGAGTTGGGACTAGGTTATCTCTCAGGTTGCTCCCAGCTTGAACCGACTCTTTTGATGCAGAAAGGATGTCTCAGATATTGGAGACAAAGTCCGTACTGGGGGAAGCTGTCCCAAAAAGGAAGGCTGGTGCCTGCCCCACACCTGAGTACAATCCCATACTCTGCTGCTTAGAAGCTTTGAGACGTGGACAGTAGCTTGGCCTCTGAGTTCTGGCGTCTTTATCTGCAAATGGAATGATAATGGTTGCAACATAGTTGTAATGGATAAAGGAGCTAATCCACAAAAAGCCCTTAACAGGGAGGCCAAGGCGGGCGGATCACGAGGTCAGGAGTTCGAGACCAGTCTGGCCGACATGGTCTCTACTAAAAATACAAAAATTAGCCGAGCGTGGTGGCACGCACCTGTAGTCCCAGCTACTCGGGAGGCTGAGGCAGGAGAATCATTTGAACCCGGGAGGCAGAGGTTGCAGTGAGCCGAGATCATGCCACTGCACTTCAGTCTGGGTGACAGAGTGAGACTCCATCTCAAAAAAAAAAAAAAAAAAAAGAACCCTTAACAGCTCCTGGTACATAAGAAGCACTTTTTATGAGCTGAAATTATCACTGATGAGGATTTCTCTGCATCTTAGACTTCCTGCCTATAAAATAGTACCTACCTTGTGGAGCCACAGCAAGGCTAAAATGAAACAGTAAGTGCCCGTAGCTTGGTGTCCAGCAAATGGTCTCAACTATTGTAAAATCGATTATTTTCATGGGTGTGGCTAAGTCTCCTGTTTCCAGCCCCCATCGTGAGAGCAGAAACTGAGGAGTGGAGCATTGCAGGGCAGGATGGAGGTGGCTTTTGTTTGCCCTGCCCAGGGTGCCAAAGACATTCAGTTCCCAAACTCCTGAGTGCCCAGGCCCAGGGGACCCGCCTGTGCCCCTCCCACCTCCTCTGCTGTGGCACTACCAGCCCTAGCCCAGGCCTTGTTCTCCAATAAGCACCCCTCCACTCTCTTGCTTTCCCTCGGGCCTGAGCTCTCAACCCCTAATTCATGAAACCTGTTGACTCAGGGCCCAGACCTGCAGCCCCAGGCATCCGTCCGTCAGTCTATCTGTCCATCCGTCACACCAGAAACCTTGCTGGCCTCTCTCCAGGGCCTGGTCAGAGGGTGCCAGCCAGCCGGCAGGGGCTGCAGGCCATGGAGACGACAGCCCGGGCCAGTGTGAGTCCCTCCACCTGGCTCCTTGTCCCATCAGGCACCACTTAAGAGGATGTACTGTTACATGTAGAGGGCGAAGGCAGGGCTGGAGACGCCTTCAGAAATGGAAATGGGACCCATTTGTTTATAATTTACTCTCTGACACTTAACAGGAACCTGATGGGACCAATAAAGGCTCGGAACTCACCCACCTCCTGCCTCAAAAGTGCTGGAGCCGGTCCAGTTCTCTAGAGGCAAACACATCTCAAAGCCGGGCAAACCGCTTGGCTCCCAGCACCCCATACCCCCTCGCTCCCTCCCTCCTCGCTAAACTTTTGAAAAACCCCTCACTGTTCCCTAGCTCAGTGGGCCTGCCAGCCTTTCCAAGCTGTGGGGCAGGAAGGCAGCAGGACTTGCTTTCGAGGTAGAGAGGGGCCCAGAAGGCAATTCTGGAGAGGACTAGAATATTCTGGGCACAAGGTAGGCAAAGAGAGGGAGCCAGTGACGGAGGAGGAATCCAGTTTTCAATTTTCCTCAACAGAAAAATGAGTGCATGAGAGACAGAATAATTTTCCAGTATGCAGGCCCCTAAGTGAAACCTCCTTGAGACATTGTGAGTTATTAAAGAGGAAGAAAGAAAAGAAATGGTAAAATCAGTTTGCCTTTAGCAGAACTGTACAATGCACTCTTATTTCCAGGGGAATCTAATTAGAGGGCAGACAGCCGAGCCTGGAAGGGGAAGAAAGCCAGAGGTTGGGGCTGGGAGGCCCCAGTGGGCCAGGTGGGAGGAGGGTGTGATGGTGGAGGTTGGGCCCTGGGAGGACGACCTTGGAGAGACATATTCCCTCCCAGCATCTCGGAGGGCTCAGCAGGCCTGGATTCAAATCCTGAATCTTGGCCCTGCCTTATATCTTTGGGTTGGTGGCATAACCAGTACCTCCACTTTCTTCATTTTAAAATGGGAACAGGCCAGGCCTGGTAGCTCATACTGAACCCCAGTGCTTTGGGAGACTGAAGCAGGAGGATCACTCGAGGCCAGGAGCTGGCATAGCAAGACCCTAACTCTACAAAAAAAAAAAAATTAAAAAATGAGCCAGGCATGGTGGTGCCCACCTGTAGTCCTAGCTGCTTGGGAGGCTGAGGCAGGAGGATCACTTAAGCCCAGGAGTTCGAGGCTGCACTGAGCTATAATTGCATCACTGCACTTCAGCCTGGGTGACAGAGCAAGACCCTGTCTCTTAAAAAAAAAAAAAGTAAATAAATAACTGAATAAAATAGGAATAATAAAGTTCCTGTTGGTGTAGTCATCAAGATGAAATGAGGGAATGTCTGAGCAGAGCTTGGCACATACGGGGCACTCTGTGAGTGTTTGTTTCTGTCCCTCCTCATTCACCAAGGTGATCAGCCTGACGTCCAACCCTAACAGCTTCCTCATCCCACGCACCCTTGATAATACCCTTCACTTTCCAGAATCTCCCTTTGCCATTTCCTGTTCTTTCACCACTGCCCCTCTGAAACTAGCCACCAGGTCCCCTGGCATCCTGGTATTACAGATCTGGCTTAGCCTCTGAGGCGACCAAGCCATCCCCTTCCCCCATCTCTTACAGAATACATAAGATTCTTATAATAAAATATCAACTGTTTTTTGTTTAGAAACATATAACAGGAAATAAATGTCTTCAGGATTGTAAGGGTGCGCCATGCACCCACCCAGCAGAACCATGGCTGGCAGGAGGTGTGTGTCCTTCCACATCAATTTCAGGAAACACGAGGTGCAGCATCTTCCCAGGATATGTATCCCCGTCTCAGATGCAGCGTCCCCTCCTGCCAAATGCAGCCCCAGACTGGAGAGCACTGTTTTTTTTTTTTTTTTTTTTTTTTTTGAGACTGAGTCTCGCTCGCTCTGTCGCCCAGGCTGGAGTGCAATGGCGAGATCTCAGCTCACTGCAACCTCTGCCTCCCATGTTTAAGCAATTCTCCTGCCTCAGCCTCCCGAGTAGCTGGGATTATAGGCATGCACTACCATGCCCTGCTAATTTTTGTAGTTTTGGTAGAGAGGAGTGTTTCACCATGTTGGCCAGGCTAGTCTTGAACTCCTGACCTCAGGTGATGTGCCCGCCTCAGCCTCCGAAAATGCTGGGATTACAGGAGTGAGCCACCGCATCCAGCCAGAGCACTGGTCTTTTATGAAGCCTCTATCGGGACTATTTAGAGCAAGCACAGCATGGCGCTGATGCGGGGAAGAGGAGGTAAAAGGGTGTGGATGTAGCAGCACTGGCACGTGCAGAGCTGCAATTTCCAAGGCCTCCTCACTGCCCTCCCTTAGTGAAAGGGAGTTGGAGTGGCAAGGGGTCTATGGCATGGGTTCCGACTCCTGACGGGCCTGGGTTCAAGTCCTGACCCAGCCACATATAGCTGTGTGACCTTGGATAAATCACTGCCCCTCTCAGAGTCTCTTCCTTAGGACTGGTTTAATATTGATGCCTACCATCTCTGAGTGCTTGGAATGATGACAATTATGCATGCAAAGCTTAGTACCCGGCTTAAGGCAAGAGCGTCATAGACACCCATTACCACTGTTTTGTCCCCATGGAGAGGACCACGTGCTCTTCAGAACTAAGAAGCCCAATCCTACACCGTCAGCTCCTTAATTGAACACATTTTTGTCCACCCCTAAATATCTAGAAGCATGAGTTTGTGCCCTGTCAGAACCAGTGTGTTTTCAGATTATACCACTCCTTGCTAGTTTAATGTAACCAACCTACGGTTGGCCACATTTTTGGAAAATAACATTGTTTATTTGATCAAGATTCAGTAAACTGGGCTCAGAGCAATAATTGCCCCAGGGTGCGAGTAACAGATTTTATTTTTATTGATCAAAAAAAATGTTTTTATCTAAAACACATCAAACTTTTAAAAGGCGTAAACAGCAGGATCAAATTGGATTTTAACTCCTTTAAAAAGTGGCTCCTTCAGGAACCCATTCCAAAGATGTCCGACTCTTTGCAGTGAGATACTCAAACCCCAGGGTGGATGAGGGATTCCACGGGCAAGGGAGGTTATTTTGGAGCCATAATGAAGACACTGCATTTGCATTTGGGGGCCCTCTGAGCGGCTGAGACATCTGGAAGCAGAAGGGGAATTCGACGGACTATCTGTGTGTTGGTTTAGAGTGTCAATCCTCGACCTCTTGGAACTGTTCAGCTGGCTAGCTGGGGCTTCCAGCGTGGGGCCAGGTGTCTGGTGTTGAATAAATACATCTCTAATGAAATTATTGTGCAAAACAATCCTAACACACTCACCAACAATCACGTTGGCTTGAAGAGCAAACTATTTGGAACATTGCACCTTATTGCACAGATCTGGCCATATAGGAGGACGCAATTCTTTCACTCCTTCAACAAATGTCTGTTGAGCAATTACCATGGGCCAGGCCCTCTTCTGGGCACTGAGGATAAAGCAATGAATAAAACAGATAAAAATCGTTATCTTCATGGAGCGGAAACATGGTTCCTCCAAATAATTCAAGAGGGGAGGCTGGAAGACAGCTCATGGAGGAGGTAGGTGTCGGGTGTGGTTCCTGACTTCAGTCTTTTAAAGGCCACTCTCCTGATACTATGACAGCTCCTTCCCCTTGCAAATACCAGCGACACACCTGATTGCTGAACACAAAGGGAGAGATGGTGAGGAGAAAAGGGACTTAGGGAAAGAGCCAGGGTGGAGAAGAAGGGGTGAAAAGAGGTGAGTCCAGAGCTCGGAGCAGGCAGGGAGGCAGGCTTCCAGGCTGTGGTCTGTCAAGAATCTGATAACACGGCCACCATGGCAAGTTGCAGGAGCAGGCACAGAGAAAGAAGTTCCCCCTCCAAGTTGGCCCCCTTGGCATCGTCTCCACCCTTCCCATGTGAAAAAGATCCAGGGCTTTGGAGCCATGAGGGGCTAGGGCTTGGCACCGCTGTCTGTCTCTCTTTTTCCACTGTGATGATGGGTGAGAGGGGTTGTATGTTTCTCCCCGGGCTCTTGCTCCCTTCCACAGAGCAGCATAGTCCTGTTTCTTTGCTGATGCTCGTTCTCTCTGCATTTCTGTAAAACAGTGGTTCTCAAATTGTGAACCACCCCCCCCAGCCCCCACCAACAGCAGTGGCAGCATCATCTGGGAACTTGCTGGGAATGAGACTTCCTAGGCTCCCTCATGGGGCCCAACAACCTGTGTTTCCAGAGGCCCTCTAGGTGACTCTGATCCTGCTAACACTTGACAGCTGCTCTAGAAGATGTTGAGGAGTGGCTTGCTTTACTTAATATGCATTCATTGGCTTTGGTGTCTGCCCCACCTGGGTTTGAATGGAGACTTTGCTACTTAGCATCTGAGCAAGTCTCCACATGTTTCCCAGTGTTTGAAAGAGTCCTCTTCCCATGATTTGATTGTGAGGATTCTATGAAAGGATGCAATGCACGATGACTTCCTGAGACATAGTGGACCCTCAGTAGCCCCCTTCTTTCCTCTGTGGCTTACCTGCCTTACCTGACACACGCCAACCATGAAAAGAAGCCGAAAGTGTCCAATAGGCACGTGCCAATTGCCTTGGAAAAATAAACCTCACCAACTCTGACAGCAACAGAACCACAGCATCTTAGAATTGCAGAATCTTAAGATGTTAGAACCAAAAAGGGAATATTTAGCCCCACCCAGCCCACCCAGTTTTTATGCGTGAAGGAACAGAGGCTCAGAGAGACCACCTACCTGGCCAAGGTGACATATATGTCAGGGCATCTCTCCTTTCCCCAGCCCAACTGTATGCCGG
Organism: Nomascus leucogenys; assembly: GCF_006542625.1. Taxonomy (NCBI): domain Eukaryota; kingdom Metazoa; phylum Chordata; class Mammalia; order Primates; family Hylobatidae; genus Nomascus; species Nomascus leucogenys. Next base: position 18,748,960 of record NC_044404.1, read on the forward strand.
TGCTGTCCTGGGCTCTGGAGGTGGGGTAATGAATACATCAGATACAGCCCAGGCCCCCTTCTCAGGCTGTCCCCCCAACCCCACCTGCCATTCTGCTCTCTGAACAGCTTTGCAGAGACTCCCAGCCGGGAAGCCAGAATGAGCCCCCGGCTGCTTTTTGTAAACAGCTTTTGAAGTCTCATTGTCTGTCACAGCTCTCATAACTAGCTCAGAATGGGGCTCATACCTGTGTTCAACCCCCATGTGTTGGGTGAATTCATGTCTTGAAGCCATGGCTCTAAGTTCGAGTCTTTCTTTCACTTCTTCTCTTGGTGGTGTCTCGGGGGGGCAGGAGTCCGGGCAGCGGGGAGATGCAGCAGGCCCCAGGGTCACTCCCCTGATCAGGGCAGGTGACGGCCCTCAGCCTCCCATCTGCCCACCAGCATCCCTGCACCAGGAGCTGGCTCCAAGCCGGGGTCCGCTCAGGACCAAGTTTTCCAGGGTTGGGGCATCCGCCTGACATAATATGTAACAGTAATTAAGAAATAAGCCACCTTGCCCAGCTTCACAGCAATCATTTGGCTAAGTAACTACCATGGTCCAGTGCCTCAAAAATCACCATTAGAGTACGCTCCTTATGGCCATAAAATTTCTCGTTTTCTGCCTTTCACCAGCCTCCCCCTGCCATCTTTGCCTTGCTTTATTTATACATTCGTCCTCAAACAATGGCAATAAACTCTTTCCCAGAGTGTTGCAAATCAGAAATTTGTCCACATTTTTCCACCACCTTCCACTGTGGACCTGCTCCGCCTGGGAATGGCCCAGCCAGGCCAGCTGGAGAGGGCTGGGTTGCAGTAGATTGATGGGGGCACGACAGGATGGGGTTGCTGGGGAGAGAGGGTGGGGAGGGGGGCCGCGGGAGAATGCACCATGAAAGGCCTCTCGCTGCCCAGCGACCAGCCGGAGACACAAGGGGCTCATGAGTGGCTGGGGGAGGGGAGGGGAGGGGAAGTTGGGGGAGGAGAGGGGAAGGGAAGGATAAGGCTTCCCCACCCCCTTCTCCTAAGAGGAAAAAGAGGGGGATTGGGGGATCCTGGGAGGCAGGGCAGGCCCCAGGCAGAATGGGAGGGTGATGAAATTGGTCCTTCCCCTCCCCCACAGGAAGCAGATGATCTCAGGGTGTCTTGTAGCTCACGCTGCAACTTAGGACCCTAGTCCCTTCTGAAACTCCTCACCACCCCCACCAGTCAATGATCCTTTCTCCAGCAACAGGCATTGCTGAGAGCCAGCCCCACTGTATGCCCGGAACTGTCCTGAACCCTGGAGGTGGGGTTTATCCATCAGATACAGCCCAGGCCCCTTCTCAGGTTGTTCTTTGAGATCCAGGAAGACCCCTTGGTTTTAGGGGTAGGGAAAATGCGGCTCAGAGAGGGGTTTAGACTCGGCAAAGGTCACACAGCAAGTTGGAGGTGAAGTCAGGGACAAACTTCAGGGTTTCAACCCCGAGCCCCCTCATCTTTACAACCAGCCCACAGGCTCCTGGGGGATGCTCCTCTGGGCAAGGTGAAGAGTCCTCTCATCTAAGTGGGGCATGCTGGTTGATTGTAGCTGATTTGGGGGACACTTCCACCATGACAACTCGTGTTTTAATCTGGCATTCCTGGAGGCAGCAACAGGGGAAATAACCAAGTTGATGGCTTTGGTGTTGGTGTCTCCAGAGGGTGAAGTCTGTTTCATTGGGCGGGCTTCTCAGGTGGAGATTTTGTTTCTAAGCGGGGCGGCGTGGCCTCCATTACAGCAACTGCCCCGGTGGTGGGGGTGTCGGGCTTATGTTTCCAGCGATCCTGCTTGACTTTCTCATCAGCACTCCAGGACAGGCGCACAGCAGGCCCATCTTTCGGAGAGTGGTCCTCTTTCATGGTGGCAGGATCCTGAGACCCCTAGATCCCGTCGCGATGAACATTCACTGCTGTAGCTTTTGTTAGAGTGGTTTGTGAGGCACCGCTGGGTGCTTAGTAAACACCTGTGGGGCACATGCTTCTCTGTACACCTTGTTAGGTGCACAGAATGTTAGCTTTCAGAGTTCTCTTGGGAGGCCTATTTGAAGGAAGATAGAAGTGTGGGAATAGACGGGAAGCTGGAAGCATAGAAATAACTCTGGAGGAAAAGAAACTGGCACAGAGTCCTGGGGGAGAAGCTCTGACTCTGGGGAAGCTTAATCAGTTCTCATTGCTGTGTGTGTAATGATGAGGGTCCGTGGCTTCTTTATTTAACTGATGGCTGCAGTTCCTGTAGACTGTGATTAAAAGCATTCTAGCCAGGCGCAGTGGCTCACGCCTGTAATCCCAGCACTTTGGGAGGCTGAGGTGGGCAGATCACGAAGTCAGGAGTTCAAGACCAACCTGACCAATATGGTGGAACCCTGTCTCTACTAAGCATACAAAAATTAGCTGGGCATGGTGGCATTCGCCTGTAGTCCCAGCTACTCGGGAGGCTGAGGCAGGAGAAACGCTTGAACCTGGGAGGTGGAGGTTACATTGAGCCAAGATCACACCACTGCACTCCAGCCTGGGTGACAGAGCGAGACTCCATCTCAAAAAAAAAGAAAGAAAAGAAGCATTTAGCCGGGCATAGTGGCTCACGCCTGTAATCCCAGCACTTTGGGAGGCCAAAGCGGGTGGATCACCTGAGGCTGGGAATTCGAGACCAGCCTGACCAACATGGAGAAACCCCATTTCTATCAAAAATACAAAATTAGCTGGGCATGGTGGTGCATGCCTGTAATCCCAGCTACTCGAGAGGCTGAGGCAGGAGAATTGCTTGAACCCGGGAGGCAGAGTTTGCAGTGAGCCGAGATTGTGCCATTGCACTCCAGCTTGGACAACAAGAGCAAAACTCTGTCTCAAAAAAAAAAAAAAAAAAGCGTTCTAGAATGATAGGAACTGCAGAGCTGTTCTTAGTCACCCTGCCCTCGGGTAATGCCCAATATAAGAAAAACTAGAGTTTCCATCCTCGAGGAACTCCGTCTTATTGTAAAGGCACCATCTCCACCCTGGGCTGTCCTCAGTTTGGTGGGGAGATGGACTTTCCACACATATCCACTAAAAGCTAATGATTAGCCTCCAGCAGGAATTGATGCCAAGGGCTGAGAAGATGGCACGGGCAGCAAGTGCCGCAGGGTTTCAAGCAGAGTTCTCTGGATGTGGCAGTCCTGGAGGGCTTCATGGACTATGTGGCCTTCATGTCTAGATTGGGAGGATGGTGGGGTTAGACAACAGGAACTAATTTGAAGGTATCATCCCAGGGCACAAGCCGGTATGGAGGCTGGAAGCGGCTCTGCAGGGTGGGCATGTTTGAGCCAGTGCAGGGGACCTGGCATGGCAGGCTCAGAAGTGCCCATCGCGATGGTTAAGAGGGCTCTGGGACCGGCTGCCTGGCCTTCACTGTCACTCTGCCATTGAGTTACTTAACCCCTTTGAGCCTCAGTTTTCTCACCTGTAAAATGCGGCTAATAGAAATACGGATGGGCGTTGTAGTGAGGTGATGTGATTTGCTACAGGAAATGTCCTTCATAAGGTCAAAGCACACTGCAGCGGTTTGAACGCTTCTTCTCTGGCCTTCACACCCAGCCCCACTGGGGGATGCTGCATGGGTTCACAGAGCCCCGTCTTCAGGGTACAGTGAGCCCCAGGTTTAAGTCCTTCTTCATGGCTGAGCCCGGAAGCAGGGAGTTACATGGACAGAGGGAGGAAGCCCAAAGCCATTTTCCATCTCCACCTCCAAACAACTTTCCAGCTGGACACAGCCCCTCTGTCTCCCAGGGCTCCAGCACTGAGGAGGGGTGAGGGCGTGGGGAGGGGGAGAAGGAGGGTCCCGCAGGCTTGGCCTCTCAGGCATATGGTCCTTTCACAGCTGCTTTGTGGGGCACGGATGGGTGGTCAGGCTGCCTTTTCCTCGCCATGCCGGGCAGCTTCGTCTGGCCACTGGAGCCCCAGCTGCTGCTCTTTCCCCTCGGCTGATTTTGAAACCTCTCCTTAGGCCTCCCCTGCTCCAGCTTCCTGGGTGTCTGTCTTCCTCTGGCACCTTAGTGCCTCCAGCATTTGTGCTACGGCTGAATCACTTACCTGAGACCACCTGGCCCCCTCCTCTCTGTAGGTACATTTTGCATCCAGGACAGATTTCCCGGAAAAGGATGGGATGGGATGGTTGTGGGGTCTCTGGGCGTGGCTTGGGGTGTGCAAAGCCTCCACCGTGGAAGAATAAGGAAAGGATGACAAAGCCGTGTTCATTCATTCAGTCATTTGTTCATTCATTCATCCGTGCATTCATTCCTTGCCTTTATGTTTTGTGCCAGGCAAATGTGCTTGCCTCGGAGGGATACAGAAGTAAAATAGACCCACACTACGTGGAGGGGCCAATAATAACAATAGCAGCAACAGTAACAGCTAACATGGGTTGGGAGTTTACTGAGTACCTGGAACTGTTCTTGCCTTGCAGTAATTACTTTCATCTTCAAGCATGACAACTCTTTGGGGTTGGTAACTATTCTTGTCCTCATTTTACAGATGAGGAAATTGAGGCCCAGAGGGATGAAGTTACTTTCCTAAGTTAGTGGGAGTCTGGGACAGTTGTATCAAGGGTACCTCTGTCTGTGTATTTCTCAAGGTTCTCACGCCTGGAGCTGCATCAGTACCCTAGGGAATAGATAGGGTGGCAGCTCTTATTCCCAGGGGATGGATAAGCAAATAGAGATTCCAAGAGGACAAGTGACAAGTGACATGCTGAGGGTCACACAGCAGGTTATGGATGAGCCCAGAGTGCCAACTCCCCACCTGCCAGGCTTCCGTTCTGAAGGAGAGGAGAGACTGGGTCTGGGAGTGGTGGCTGGCCAGCCCAGGAGCGCCCGTCATACACAAGGCTGGGAGCTCAGCCTCCATCCAGTTTTCCTCATGTCCCCTCCTCCTTTCTGCCTCCCACCACTCTCACCATTTAGAAATAACAAGAATGAGGCTCAGGACTTAAACATACCCAGGAGTTATGGCTGGTGGGAGGCAGATTCCGAACTCAAACCCAGGTCCGTCTGACCCCACTGCCTCTACTCTTCTCACCTCTCCCCCAGTGCCAGCCCTTGCTTCCTCCACCACACTCTGTAAGACAGGACCAATCGGGCAAGCGCTTCAGGAGCAGCATGGTGACCTCTGCTCTGCCCAGCACAATCGTTGCTCTCCCTGCTGCTTAAATAACTTGGGTGAGTAAATGATTGAAATAACCCACGAGAGAAGTGAATGAGAACTAGTGAGTAATTTCAAGATGGACTTAAAGTCACAAGAAGAGTGTAAAAGATTTTGAGCCGGGCACAGTGGCTCACGCCTGTAATCCCAGCACTTTGGGAGGCTGAGGCGGGCAGATCACCTGAGGTCAGGAGTTCAAGACTAGCCTGACCAACATGGAGAAACCCACTCTCTACTAAAAATACAAAGTTAGCTGGGCATGGTGGTGCATGCCTGTAATCCCAGCTACTTGGGAGGCTGAGGCAGGAGAACCACTTGAACCCGGGAGGCAGAGGTTGCGGTGAGCTGAGATTGCACCATTGCACTCTAGCCTGGGCAACAAGAGCAAAACTCCGTCAAAAAAAAAAAAAAGATTTTGAGCTGAGCTCCTCATAGAGTGGGCCTGCCCCTACCCCCAAGGTGCCCTCTTAAAATGTCCCACCTCGTCCTCCTCACTAATCCATAGCTGCCACCCCTCCTGAAACTCCATATTAGCTGCACAGGGCACCAGCATGTTAAAGAGACCGAGTTAGAAGGGTCCTCATGACATCTTCAGCTTCAACCTCTTGCTTCATCTCCCATATGTGCTTCGTGCTTGGTTCACAGCTTGGTGCAGAAGAAAGAGCTCTGGGTCTGCCACGAGAATACAGGGCTCTGAATTCTGTCCATGCAACTACACAGTACCGTTTCCAGCAGTACTACTTCCTTCTTCCTAGAAAGGCTCCTTCCTGGCAGGAATGTATACACAGTGCCCTCTAGTGTCTAACGACAGTACCGTGCTGCTAGCACAGGGCCAGGATCAGAGAATGCCCCACTGCAGTTTCCCCTTGCATCTGATTTTGTGGTGCAAATAATCTACCTAGGGCTTAGAATTTTATTTCATTTCATTTTATTTTATTTATTTTTTGATACGGAGTTTCATTCTTGTTGCCCGGGCTGGAGTGCAATGGCACAATCTCGGCTTACTGCAACCTCCGCCTCCCGGGTTCAAGTGATTCTTCTGCCTCAGCCTCCCGAGTAGCTGGGATTACAGGCATGCACCACCATGTCTGGCTAATTTTGTATTTTTAGTAGAGACGGGGTTTCACCATGTTGGTCAGGCTGGTCTCGAACTCCTGACCTCAGATGATCCACCTGCCTTGGCCTCCCAAAGTGCTGGGATTACAGGTGTGGGCCACCGTGCCCGGCCAGGCTTAGAATTTTAAAATCCGGCCTGGTGGGTTTCGATGGGAGCTCCCTGGAGAAGAAAAAGTTTTGTCAAGTTTTGTGAACAAGGTAAGAAAGAGTCCAACTCTGGCTTTCCTAAAGACACTCTCCTCCCTCCCTCCTCTCCTTGAGTTGGGAGAGTGAAATTAAACCTGTGGGCTTCTCTCAGTCACTGGGAGACAGCGTAGGATTTGGAGTCAGGCAGAGCCTATTTGGATCCTCACGTTACCATTGCTTCCCAGCCCCCAGGAGGCCTCTGGGGCAGCCAGAGGACCTGGCCATGGAGCCTGAGGCCTGGGTTCTGGTTAGGGGCCAGTGGGACCCTTCAGATGTCAGCAAGGAGGAGTCTCGCCCTTTGCCAGCTGTTGGGCCCCATGGAGGGGGAGGAGCCATGTTGCCCCCTTTCTAGAATCCCCTTCGAGAAGAAGCAAGAAGTGTTCCCCCCTGGATCAATGCCAGCTCACCCTGTCTTCTTCCCAGTGGAGAATTGGGGATGGGGGTAGCAGCCTGAAGTGGGCGGGACTCCAGCCCTGGAAAACCCCACATTAGAATCCCACCCTGCCACCTTCTGGACAGTGGCCCTGGGCAAGTCCCTGAGACTCTGAGCTGCCGTCCCCTCCTCTGGGGCCAGCAACTTGGTGGTGTAGCCTTGGTCCAAGGGTTGGAGATAATGGACTCCCCAGATGTGCTGTGGCCTTAAGACATTCTCGGCCCCTCCTGGGCCTGCCTGGGAAGGGGAGAGAGGAGGTGCTGCCGGGCTGTGGGGGCGGGGTGGGCAGGACCTAGGGAGTTGATGGAGATCCCATCTGTCAAGGATGGGTCTCAAGGGGAATGTGCAGAGCCCCCTCCCTGCTCCTGTACCCTCAATAAATCCCCTTCTCCACCCGTCCCTGCACCGCTGCCCAGCTGCCTGGATGGGGCAGGGCACCTGGCTGGGGTCCCTGCTCACCAGGACAGGGGATTACGTGTGTGGGGGAAGTGGGTGGGGATCAGGAAAGTGGTCAGGTACAGCCAGAAACCAGAGCAGGGCCAACTGGTCAGACGGTTGGCTCAGTGGCTCCATCCAGGACCTGACCTCCCCTCCACCCATCTCCCTTGCACCCCCAGAGTAGGGCTGGGCTGATTTCACCTTTGAACTTCCAGATACTGGGACTGAGTGAGTGCACAGACACATTTGAAATGAATCAAGCGTGGATAGTTTTGCTCTGTCTCAGCAATGAGAATGCAGCTATGGATACCTTAGCCCCAGAGCACAGAGGAAGGCTTACCTGTCCCCGGCACTGTTTTTCTAAATTTCGTTTTCTTTGAACATTCAGTTGTTAACAACCCAGCACTACTTTATGTGCCGCAAGATACCGAGTCATTTTATCATCCATTCATTCATGCAACAAATATTTGAGTGTCTATTTTGTGCCGAGCATTGGAGATTCGGCAACAAACAAAAGGACAGTCAAGAATGCCCATTGGCCGGGTGCGGTGGCTCATGCCTGTAATCCCAGCACTGTGGGAGGCTGAGGTGGGTGGATCATCTGAGGTCAGGAGTTTGTGACCAGCCTGGCCAAAATGGCAAAACCTTGTCTCTGCTAAAAATACAAAAATTAGTCAGGCGTGGTGGTGGATGCCTATAATCCCAGCTACTCGGGAGGCTAAGGCATGAGAATCACTTGAGCCTGGGAGGCGGAGGTTGCAGTGAGCTGAGATCAAGCCACTGCACTCAATCATGGGCAACACAGGAAGACTGTCTCAAAAATAATAATAACAATAATGCCCATCCTTGTGGAGTGTGCGGTGGGTGGTTGATGGGTGCTGGGGACAGATGACAAAACAGAATACATAACACATCTGACTGTGATATGTGCTGAGGGAGGGTCGAGAGTGTCTCTGTTATTATCTGTGTTTTCACATGTGGGGGCCACAGAATCCAGCCAGACTGAGCCCAGAGCCTGTGCTCCTCAGCGCCCGTTCTTCGTGCCCTGACCAGCTGCAAACTGCAGGGGTTCACCAGGCCATGAGGAGGGTGGGGCGGGGCATGGGCAGAGGGCACAGCCTGTGCAAAGCCCCGCCATTGCTGGGGGAGAAGATGGTGGCTGGAGTCCAGGAAGAGATGGCGTGGGCAGATGCCAGGACAGGTTCCAAGCTAACAGGGACTCGGGATCTCCTATGCTGGGCTGGCTGCATGAGAGGCGTGAAGGGAGAGGAGGAAGGATTAAGAACAGTGCTGGCTGGGTGTGGTGCCCAGTGCTGAGATGAGCACCCAAGAGGAGTGTGAGCAGAAGAGGTGGACTGCAGTGGGATGCTTCATCCTTTCCTGGGCCCCTGGGAGGTTTAACTTGGATTCCAAGCCCCTGCGTCTCTGTCTGATCATCCATTGCCCTGTCCTTGTGTGCGGTCTGACTCCCGCAGCCATGCCCGAGCCCCATGCACTGTGCGCTGGTTACAGCTGAGCGGTTCCCTCTCGGAGGGGCAGGGAGGGCTCCTGCCATGGCTCCAGCTTGCTGGGCCCCCAGCTGAGCTGTAAATGACTTTTCCATCTTCTGAGACCTGCGCCCAGGCCTGTTTGGTATTCAGGGACGCCTGGCCCACACTGGCCAGCTCTCAGCTCTGCCTGAATTACTTGATTAAAACGCATATCAACTATTATGTGATTCGTTTCTCTGCCGCAGCTCCACGCCGGGGCCTATGTTAAACTGTAATAAAAGCTGGGTTGGGAGGCTGCGGGAGAGAGGAGCGCAGAAGTAGGGGTGGGAAGGTTTCCAGAGGGTGTGAGGGAGGCTGAGAGAAGGACCCCAAACCTCGGGGCCACTGCCGGCCTCCACTGATCTGGGATGGGTGATTTAGAAATGGGTCAGCTCCCTGCTGGTCCTCTGTGACCTGGGTAGATCCAGAGATTGCGGCCACCTTATTTCAAGGCTTTTCCTCTGGCACAAGAGGGAGGAGGGAAAGGTTGGGGATGGAAGAGAAGCCACATTGGTTTTCAGGACCAGAAATGGAATTTTCCATCACCCGGGAACTTGCTATAGTCAAATTGGCCTTCTCCGGGCTGGGGGTCCTGAGTCCTGGGTTTACTTTGCAGCCTCACTGCCCTGAGACTCCACTGAACATCTGTAGAATGGGGATAACACTGCCTGCCTTCCCCTCCCCTTATTGGGAGAGACTGTGTTGGGACAACAAAAGGGCTTGTAAACTGTAGAGTGCTGTGCGCAAGTGCAGGGGGGTGACTGCTGCAGTGTGTCAGAGTTCAAGAGAGACTTTGCCAAGCTCTGCCAAGCTCTATTCATTCAAGAGGCCTTTATTGAGCACATGCTGTGTCCCAGGCATAGTCCCTACCGCACTCAAGGATCTCCCAGCCCAGTGAGGCCCACAGACCCATAAACAGTCTAGTTCAGTGTCTCCTGATGAGCTTTGAGAACACCAAGAAGGGGAACTGAAATCACCTTGGATGGGCCCAGGAAGCCTTGCTGGGGGAGGTGGCCCAAGAGCTGGATGGTGCTGGGTGAGCACTCCCAGGAAGAGAGAAAGCGCTCTGAGCAGAGGAAGCTCACGTTCAAAGGCATCAAAGCAAGACCCACCTGGCTCACTCACTCACAGAAGCCATGAGTGGCTGGACAGGCAACTGTATGGGATGGCGCGGTGAGTGGGGACACGTGGGCAGAGCCCATGGTTGTTGAGGCCTTGCTGGCATGGCTGAGGCTTCCTGGCACACGCTGGCAGTCAGTGATGGCTTCCAGAGGTCAGTAGCTGTGAAAGGAGGCTTTGAAGGGAGAGGCAAAGGCTGGGGGAGAGATGATGAGAGCTGCCCCCAGCAACCTTCCATCCACCACCATCACCATCACCATCACCATCACCATCACCATCACCATCACCATCATCACCTCAGCCTGGGCCGGACTCTGCCTAGAGCTGAACTGGCTCCTGCCCACCCCAAAGCTTTGACAACGCAAATGGCTCCCAGCACCTCCTGCCCCTCATTCTGTCCCGAGGCTCTGCTGCTTTAACGAGTCACAAGCTGCCTTGATGTTTTACGTCTGTCCTGTGCCCCGGTTCATCTGGCAGTGTTTCCTCCACTGGACTGGAAAATCCCTGGGACAAGGTGATACTTCCTCTCTCCGACTGGGAGCTTCCTAAAGCAGAGGCTGCTTCTCCCCCATGAGACTGGGAGGTCTCTCAGGCAGGAGCCTCGATTCTCCTTTGCTCAATACAGACTGCTCCACATCCCCAACTAGAGACAGGATCCAGGAACTCAGAGAGAGCGTCTCTCCCTGTATCCTTCTCTTTTGGGGCAATCTCCAGACCAGCACCCCCTGGGACCATCCCATTCCTTAGCTGTTTGAGAGTGCGAGGGCAGGAGCCGAGGCTGGCCATGAGGCTGCTCCCCCACTGCGCACCCCGAATCTGGCTGCCGTTTAATGAATGCGTTCCCATGTTCACTCCCGCCACATCCCCCTCCCCGAACCAGCTGCCCAGACTTCACCAAGGTACCAGCGTTTGGTACACAGAAGACTCAACCCCAACCAGCAGGGCCTCTGTGGCCAATTCCCCCTAATCCTGTTGATTAACTCTGAGGCTAAAGGGTTTCCAGGGGTGGGGAGGGGGAAGGGCACCCTAAGAAAATGGGGGTGCAGGAAGCTGAAGTGAGGTTGATGTGGCAGCATTGGGGCTCTTTGTGTCTTCTCACACTGCTTTGGCCCTGTACTCCCCACCCTGTTTCCTTTTCTGTTATCACCACCGTCATTGTCCTCATCATCAACAATAGTAATAGCCTTCATGGGTCCTTGAAGTTGCAAATTACTCCTATGATCTTTATTTTATTTTATTTTATTATTATTTTTCATTTTTATTTTTTGAGACAGAGTCTTGCTCTGTTGCCCTGGGTGAAGTGCAGTGGCGTGATCTCAGCTCACTGCAGCCTCCACCTCCCAGATTGAAGTGATTCTCCTGCCTCAGCCTCTCAGGTAGCTGGGATTACAGGTGCGTACCATCATGCCCGGCTAATTTTTGTATTTTTAGTAGAGAAGGGGTTTCACTATGTTGCCCAGGGTGGTCTTGAACTCCTGACCTCAGGTGATCCACCCGCCTCCGCCTCCCAAAGTGCTGGGATTACAGACATGAGCCACCACACCAGGCCCCATCATCTTTATCTCATTCCATTCTCAAAGCCATCCAGGGAGGCATACAAGGATATATTGTTATCTTCATTTTTATAGCTCAGAAAACCAAGGTGCTAAGAAGGCGAGCGACTGTCCAAGACCACACAGCTAGGGAAAGGCAGAGCCCACAAGCCAGGTCTCAGGCTGCTGAGACCAGGATTCCTGATTAAACCGGGGCTGTCCCAGAGGACCCTCAAACTCCCTTCCAATCTGTCCCTTCCCGCCAATCCCTCTCCAGGGCTCACTGGCTGTGTATCCTCCATCCAAGTGACTGAACATCTCTGAGCCTCAGTATACCTCTTTGTAAAAGAGTCAATAGTCCCAGCTTCACAGACCTACGAAGGCTGGCACAGAGGTTTCTAAAATGGGGGTCTCTTCCCCTGAGCTTGGCCAAGGCAGGTGGTGGAAGTTCTTTTTCAGGGGTTGAAGTCACAAACAAACTGCAGTTCTATTCTCTTGAGATCTCTCTGGATCTTAGTGGGCAGCAAGACAGAGCTCTGCCTTCCCCACTCAGTGTCCAGAGGGTTGTTAGGGCAACCTCCAGCATCCAAGAGGGTCATGCCAGATCCTTTCGGACAAGAGAGACCTGTGGGCCCTGCTTGGCCTTCCCTAGTCTGGGCTTCGGTCTGGGCATCCCTTTGGATCCACGGAGTTCCCCCAGATCCCTGCAGAATAAGGAGTGGGAGAGACAAGGAGACAGGAAGGAATTAGACCCAGAACTCCATGGTGAGTCTAGAAAGCTGCAGGTGACTTGCAGGACCGAGGGATCAGCTGAAGCATGGGAGGGCACTGAGGCCGGGGGCTCCACAGAAGCACCTCGAATTTTATCTCTCGGTGGCATAAAGCAAATGTTGGTCCTTTGCTAACTGCAGCCATGATTTTGGTCACAACTCTGTATCTTGTCCTATTATTTCCTTAATATTTTACTATATCCAAAAGCACCTTTAAAAACCTAATTCAAGGATACTAATGCTCTTATAAATGGAAATGAGTATCATTTCCTATAAATAGGTGGGAACCATAAAAACCATAAATAGCATAAAAACAAGCAACGTTGTTAAATTCTACCTAGAGACTTGCACACGGGAAGCTGCGAGCATGGGGCCTGCCCTCTCTTTGTGAAGAAGAGAGAACAACTGTGTTAATGACTGTATCCGACTGTGCTGGCCTCAGTGGTGGCCACCAGCCACGTGTGACTATGTAAATTTGAATTAAAATTAAATCAATGAAAGACGAAGTTCTTCAGTTGCAGTAGGGAAGTTTCAGGTGCCCAGAACCCCATGTAGCTAGTACTGCCACATTGAACACTGCAAATCTAGAACGTTTCTGTCATCGCAGAAACTTCTATTGGACAGCGCTGCTCTAGAACTGAATGGAGACTCAGCCAGATTAGTATTTCCAGGCCAGGCATGGTGGCTCACGCCTGTAATCCCAGCAATTTGGGAGGCCGAGGCAGGCGGATCACCTGAGGTCAGGAGTTCGAGACCAGAGTTCGAGAGCAGACTGGCCAACATGGCAAAACCCCGTCTCTACTAAAAACACAAAAATTAGCCGGCCATGGTGGCATGTGCCTGTAGTCCCAGCTACTCAGGAGGGTGAGGCATGAGAACCATTTGAACCCGGGAGGCGGAGGCTGCAGTGAGCAGAGATGGCGCCACTGCACTCCAGCCTGGGCGACAGAACAAAACTCCATCTCAAAAATATAAAAATAAAAAATAAATAAGAAAGACTAGGATTTCCCCCAGGAAAAGGCTGTGCCTCCTCCATCAGACTGGGGCTTTCTGAGGGTAGAGCCTGTGTCTGCCCTCATCTTTGACCTCACAGCTCTGAGGACAGTCTGCCCAGAGACTGCACTCCCTATAACTCTAGTCCCCATCCCCCTCAGCTCCTCTCTGAGCTCAAGTGTCCTCACTGGAGAACTGAATCTGGTGCCCCATTCCCCATCCACGGGCTGGCCTCCCTGCCTGCCAGACAAATGCCTGCTTCCTTCTTCTGAAGCACCAAGGACTGGCTTTCATTGTTACCATCAGAACACTGAGGTTATGCAGTGCATTTCAGGAATTGAATCCTTAGCATTAGTTGTATTTGGCTCTGAGCCCCAGACATGGTGGGGAAGGGGCCCCAGGATGGCAGCTGTGCCCACTGTGGTCTCCCCACGGTGACTGGGGGGCTGGGTAACTGGCAGCCCTGGCAGGAAAGGCAAGGGCAGAGCCCTGGCAGGAAAAGCAAGAGCAGAGCCCTGGCAGGAAAAGCAAGGGCAGGGGTTAGATCTGACCCCAGGTCTCTGCCCTTGGGGATGAGGCAGGCCATGATGAAGGCAGGACTCCCTTGCAATCCGTTCCTTCACTGTGTGGCATGGCGTCACAGTCAGAGAACGCCTGGCACTGGCCAAAAAAAAGCAAGGATAACTTCCCAACGGACAAGATAGCAGGATGGAAGGAAGTGGGCCCAGGGCAGAAAGGAATCGCCAAGACGGAAGACCCTCCAGGCGCATGACCTCCCACACCCCTGGGCTACACCCACCAGCTTCCTGGCTATGAATGTGGCCCCATGATTAAATTACCCAACATGCCTTTTGACACACCAGGCGTTTGCATGTGCTTTCCCCTCTGCCTGCAGTGCCCTTCCCTTTACCTCCACTTAACATGTAAGGCAGTACTAGTTTCTCTTTTTGTTTTTGTTGCGGGAAGGAGGGGGTTGCCCTTTGGGGGAGGGGCCTAGGCCTATTCCTGTAATTAACACTTGAAGCGATTGGGAGGAAGGGATCTTTGTATTGGTGGAAGGGGTCAGGGGCGGGGAGCACAGTTTGAGTGAACCTCACATTACCTTTCTGGGACTCAGCTTCTCCCATCTCTGATGTGAGCACAAGGTCTCCCAGGCTCTTCTAGCTTGACCCAAGCTGAGTGCTCCAAGCCCAGGGCTCAGGTCCTACCTTGCCCACTGCATACCTAGCCTCTTCGGGTGCATAGCAGGTACTCAATAAATGCTTTGGGGGAGGGAGTGAATGAGTCAATGACAAAAAATAAAAGTGCTTCCAGGAATACCAGAGATGGAGAAGGAGAGGAAGGGGGAGAAAGAAATGAAGGCAAAAGAGAAAAAGGAGGAAGAGGAGTAGGGAGGAAGGAAGGTAGCCTCTGAGTGTCTGCTCTCTTTTCCATCTTCCTTTCTGCTTCCTCTTCTCTATGCTTCCCACAGCTCCCCAGGGGCTGCTGAGGGGCAGCTTCAGAGCCCTGGCTGGGAGATGCCCTGCTAGCATCCCCTCTGCTGGGTCAGAGGTGGGCAGGAGCCACAGGATTGATGGGGACAGTGAGCTGGTTCCTGGGTGTCTCAGTCCCAACAGCTAAGGTGGCTGAGCAGGGGCTTCCTGCAGCCTCCCTAGCTTGGGCCCAGGGCTGAAGCAGATTCCTGGCCTGATAACCCCAACCAGGCCTGGGAAGTGAGCTGGCTCCAACCTTCTGGGCTCTCCAGGCCCAGGCCCAGTAAGCAAAAGGCTGTCACCCACTCCCAGTCTCCATGGTGGAAATTAGTGGAGATGATGGGGTGGGGTCCATGGCCTTGACCAAGGTCATTCAAGTGAGGTCTCCTCTAGCCTGGGGGAATCACTCAGAGACCCTGGGACATCCCAGAGAGAGCTTGTCAGTGGAAGTCACCTAATCCAAACTCTTCATGTCACAAATGGGGAAAGTGAGGCCTGAGGAGGGGAGATGGCCTTCCCAGGGTCACCAGCATTTAGGAGCAGAGCCAGGCCTGGAATCTAAGCTTCCTGATGGGCAGCCCTGGACACATGCACTTTTTCTTTTGTTGAGATAGGGTCTTGCTCTGTTGTCCAGGCTGAAGTGTAGTGGTGTGATTGGCTTACTATAACCTGGAACTCCTGGGCTCAAGCAATTCTCCTACCTCAGCCTCTTGAGTGTCTGGGACTACAGGCATGCACTTCCACACCCAGCTAATTTTCTTTCTTTTTTCCAGAGGTGGGGTCTTGCTATGTTGTCCAGGCTGGTCTTGAACTCCTGGGCTCAAGCAATCCTCCTGCCTCAGCCTCCCAAAATGCTGGGATTACAGGCATGACCCACCATACCTGGATGCCTTTTTCTTAAAGTCAGGATTATTGAGGTATAGTTAATATACAGTAAAATTCTGCCCTTTTAACTGAGAATATAGCTCTATGGATTTTGTCAAATGTATCTCGCCATGAAACCATCCCTTGAGTCTTATGTCATGGACATCCTTGCATGTCAGTGGAAATAAACAAAATGGCCAGCTAGAAGGAACTGTTTTTTTTATTGTTGTTGTTTTTTGTTTGTTTGTTTTTCCCTAAATGGAAAGATTTTACAAGAAAGTATTTAAGTGATACTCTGGGGTTGGGCATGGAGGTTGCTTCCCATCCTTCACATTGACAAACAATGCTAGGGTGAACATCCTTCTATCTTGTACTTGGGAGGAGTCTGATCCTTAGTGCAGTGATGGGTCCTAGGTGGGCACTAGTGTGCCTTGTGCTCTCCTCCCAGACCCCAGCACCCTTCCATCTCTCTAAGCCCATGCCCTCTCCCTCCCTCTCCTCCGGCTGTAGGGAACCGGCTGGACGAGGGCTCGGATGTGGAGTCGGAACCTGACCTCCCACTGAAGCGCAAGCAGCGCCGCAGTCGGACCACATTCACGGCCGAGCAGCTGGAGGAGCTGGAGAAGGCCTTTGAGAGGACCCACTACCCGGACATCTACACCCGCGAGGAGCTGGCGCAGAGGACCAAGCTGACCGAGGCGCGTGTGCAGGTGAGGAGGCACCTGCGGTGTTGGTGCTGCAGGTATACTCCCTCTGGAGTATTCAGAAGTTTGGGATGGCCAAGGTCAGTGGGTTTAATGGGACCCCTTGGGGGGTTTACAACAGGTTCAGGGGGTTGTGTAGGCAAATAATGCCACCAGCATTTGATGCAGAGTTAGTAGGCAGCAAATGTTGGTTGACTGAGAGCTGGACAGTCCAAGAAGGAGGGAAGAATGGAGGGAGAGACAGAGGGAATGGGGGAAGAAAAGGAAGAAGGAGGAAGGGAAAGAAGGATGAAAGAAGGGAGGGAGGCCAGGTATGGTGGCTCACACCTGTAATCCTAGCACTTTGGGAGGCCGAGGTGGGCGGATCACTTGAGGTCAGGAGTTCAAGACCTGCCCAGCCAACATGGTGAAACCCCATCTCTACTAAAAACACAAAAATTAGCCAGGCGTGGTGACACACACCTGTAATCCCAGCTACTCGGGAGGCTGAGGCAGGAGAGCCACTTGAACCTGGGAGGTGGAGGTTGCAATAAGCCAAGGTCACGCCACTGCACTCCAGCCTGGGCGACAGAGTGAGACTCCAGCTCACAAAAAGAAAGAAAGAAGGGACAGAGGGAGGGCATTAGTTCAGCCAGAAGAGAGGGTTCGGGGAGTATAAAGATCTCCAAATCTCTGATGAGTAGAGGAAGTGATCAGGAGGAAGACTTCCAAACAAGCCTAGCTTCCTCAGATGGATGATGAGTGTCCCGTTACCGGAAGCATGGAAGTAGGTTGGGCAGGCCAGTTCCTGGCAGGTTAGATGCATCAGGGCAGGGTGGGCAGCCCCCGAAGACCCTGAACATCCCCTCCACGGCCTCAGTGTGTGGGAAGGAAGAGGGGAGAAGAAGAAGAGCCTCGTGAGCGCTTGAGGACTGCCCTGCCTGCCCTCTGTCGGTGGGTTGAGGGGCAAAGGCCTGCTGCAGGGGGCCTGGGGACATTGCCTTACCTCCCCAGGCCAAACTCTCGGATTCCAGGAGGCCTACAGTTGTTCTTCAAGTGCAGGAGCCTCTCTGGGGGCCTGGCTGGAGGGGGCTGAGGCTGGAGGGTTGGGGATGGAGGAGGAAGAGCCGGGACAAGTCGTGATGAACAGCTTTTGTGGGAATCCATTCCCAGGCTGTCTCCTCCATGGATGGGGAGGCATAGAGAGAGGGGAAAGATCCCCATTACCAGAATCTAAGCAGTGCTCAGGGAGTCAGAGTGGCCTGCAGAGGGGCCACCCCAAACTGCTGACAGTGGGCACTTCCATCCAAGAGGAGCCAGCCTTCGCCCAGCACCCACTTGGTGCGAGTGGCATTGCTGGGGCTGCTTCTCAAACGTGACCTAGTGGAAGCTCAGACCACCTTGTCGGGTCAGCATGGTCACCCCCTGCAAGCCACGGGCGCAGAAACTGGAAGTTCAGAGAAGCAACATGCCCAGGGGCACAAGCTGGATGGGGGCTGAGCCAGGCCCAGCTGCTGGCAAAACCCACGTCCTTTCCATCCAGGGAAATGAACAAGCTGAGTCACAAGCTGAAATCTGAAAGCCACTGGGACAATCCTAGAAGCAAGGGACGTTTCAGCACTCCAGGACCCAGCGGACACCCCTCCGCCTCCTGTCCCCACTCCCAGATTAGGGGCCCTTCGCTTCCTTTGAGGGAGACCCCAAGGGGAAAGAGGCGGGAGGCAGCAGCCAGCTCATCTCATTCCCTCCCCTCCTGACCGAGGTGATATCCGAGCTGGCTCCAGGCCTCCCTCCCGCTCTGATCCTCCTGCAGCTGTTCTCCTGGGCACATTCCTGGGTGCTTTCTCGTTCCCACGTCTGGCAGCCACGGCGGCTTCCCACCACCTTGAAGCCTGACTGCTCCTTATAAAATTTCCTGGCTGTCAGAGCAGTGCTTTTATTGACCCAGGGGACTCAGAAACAGGTGTCACTCAAGGTCCACGGAGGGAGGGGGTCTGGGAATGGAGAGGCAGCCAGACCCCAGGCAAAGCCATCCTGAGGGGGCGGGGCCCACCTCCTGCGTCTTACTGACTTCCTATCATACTCTGGGCTTCCCCAGTGCATGGAGCTCCCTCTAGGGCAGGGCAAGGACTCCCCATTAGACCAGAATCTCTCCCAGGGCAGGGCTGGATCTCCCCACTTAGCCTCAGAGCTTTCTCAGAGAAAAGAGAACAAAAAATGTTTGAGTTTTTGAAGAATAAATGGCCTGGTGTGGTGGCTCACTCCTGTAATCCCAGCCCTTTGGGAGGCCAAGGCGGATGGATCACCTGAGGTCAGGAGTTTGAGACCAGCCTGACCAACATGGAGAAACCCTGTCTCTACTAAAAATACAAAATTAGCTGGGCATGGTGGCACATGCCTGTAATCCCAGCTACTCGGGAGACTGAGGCAGGAGAATCGCTTGAACCCGGTAGGTGGAGGTTGCAGTGAGCCGAGATCATGCCATTGCACTCCAGCCTGGGCAGCAAGAGCAAAACTCCGTCTCAAAAATAAATAAATAAATAAATAAATAAATTAATTAATTAATTAAATTAAATAAATCAAGAATATTTAGCCTGGAGAAGTGGAGACTTGAAAGACACAGCTGCTTTGAGCATCCCCCAAAGTGTGAGCCCAGGGCCAGGGTCAAGAGGGGAGCATCTGAAGTCCAACAGGAAGGTCTACAGGAAAGAGCTCAGGACTGAGAGCTCAGGGTTCCTGCCTTTGGTCAGCTGTGTCACCTTCAACAGGTCAATTTCCTTTCCCGAGACTTCGTTTCCTATCTGCTAATAAGGGGATGGAACTCAACAATCACTAAGACCCTTACATTTCTATCATCCTTATTTATTGACAATCGGGGATGCTTTGTGAGGTGATAAGATTCCCATTACCAGGAGCGTTCAAACAAAAGCACAATGTCCAGTCAATCAGGGACCCTGAGGTCTTTGAGTTATGACCTCAAAGTCCCCAGAGTACTGCTTAGATTGTATGGCTTCATACATTTTAGGTCTTGGTCTTTGATTCTAAAGGTCTGTGGTTCTGGAATTTTGCAATCGTATAATATCTCATCTCAGTGGACCTGGGAGATGGGTGGGTTAGTGGATTGGTTCAGGGTGGGCTTGGAGCCAAATACCTAGTTGTGGATTCCAGCTCCATCTCTTACTCTCTCCACCCTCCACCCATCTCTCACCGGCAAGATGATGATAATAATGTCTACCTTGCTCTGAGGATTAAATGATTACATGTAAAAAAAAAAAATGAGGAAGTACCTGCACACAGAAGGGCCATAAATGGGGGTTGTTCTTACTAAAACTCTGCCTGTTCTTGGCAGCTCCAATTCTAGGCACCTTTGCAGCTCCAGGCACATTCACCCAGTAGTCATTTATGGAGTACTCACTGTGTACCAGGCGCTGTTCTAGGCAGTGGGGATTCACTGGGCAAAAAGCTCTGCTGTCTTGAAGCTGGCATTCTCATAAACACGTGCGCAAGTAAACATGATGTCAGGTGGGGATCTGGTCACCAAAGAGTGGCCTGTTATCCTCTCTGGCTCCCTCAAGCCTTGCTTCCCTGCAGGGGCTGGGAGCATCTGCTTGAAGCCTGCTAGATGTTACCATGACTGGAACACCTCTGCCTCAGCCAGGAGAAAGCCAGAGCCACATGAAGGGCAGCCAAGGGGGTGTCAGGCAGGAGAACCCCTGCCCGGGGACCCATGACTCCTTTCTCTGGAGTGATGCATATATCTTCCTTAGAGGTGAACAGATCCATTTTTTCCTAGGTGCCACAACCCTGAGCCTGTGAATTGCTTCTACAAATAGAGGCTGCAGGGCTGATAGGTCCCAAGGTCACCCCATGGCCTCTCCCACGACTGCCTGTGATGACTTCCCCATCCTTCAGATGATCAGCACCAGGAAACTAGGGCTGTGTGCCCTTTGCTTTATGGTCCTTGGAACCCTGCTTTTTGCTTGGGGCTGGGGTGGGATGTTCTGAACAGAAATCCCGTTGTGGAAGCACTACAGAGATTCACTAATTAACAACTTATGCCAAATCTCTTAACACTAGGTAGCATTCATGGTGCATTTCTTTTTTCTTTTCTTTTTTTTTTTTCTTTTTTTTTGAGACAGAGTTTCACTCTGTCACTCAGGCTGGAGTGCAGTGGTGCAGTCTTGGCTCACTGCAACCTCCGTCTCCCAGTTTCAAATGATTCTCCTGCCTCAGCCTCCCAAGTAGCTGGGATTACAGGTGCCCACCACCATGCCTGGCTAATTTTTTTGTATTTTTAATAGAGACAGGGTTTTGTCATGTTGGCCAGGCTGGTCTTGAACTCCTGACCTCAGGCGATCTGCTGGTCTCGGCCTCCCAAAGTGCTGGGATTACAAGCATGAGCCACTGCACCCGGCCTTCATGGTGCATTTCTTATGTGCCAGGCATGATGGCTCACCAGTCTACATATGTTATGTTTATTAATTCTTACCATGACCTGTGGGGTATGTGTGATTCTTCTCTCCATTTTGCAGACGAGAAAACTGAGATGTAGCTAAGGAAAGTAACTTCCTAAAGCACAGTTATACACATATACAGTGGAGTACTATTCAGCCATAAAAAAGAATGAGATCCTGTTCTTTGCAACAACACGGATGGAACTGGAGGTCATTATGTTAAGTGAAATAAGCCAGGCACAAAAAGACAAACTTCACATGTTCTCATTTATTTGTGAGAGCTAAAAATTAAGGCAATTGAGCTCATGGAGATAAGAGTAGAAGGATGGTTACCAGAGGCTGGGGCGGGTAGTGGGAGGTGAGGGGAGAAGTGGGGATGGTTAACGGGTTCAAAAAAGGAATAAGGATAAAGAAGATGTATTTGTATTTGATAACACAATAGGGTGACTATAGTCAATGATAATTTAATTGTACCTTTAAAAATAACTAAAAGTGTATAATTGGACTGTTTATAACACAAAGGGTAAATGCTTGAGGTGATGGATACCCCATTTACCCCCGATGTGATTATTATACATTGTATGCCTATATCAAAGATCCCCTCTATCCTATAAATATGCATGCCTACTGTGTAGCCACAAAAACTAAAACTTAAAAAGAAGATACAGTTCAAAGTGACTGTGCTGGGACTTGAACCCAAGTCTATCTGCTCAGGTTCGTTTCCTCTGTGCTACATGAAGAGAAGGGCCAGATGGAATATTGGACACAGTACACAGATGGCATCAACTGTACCCTACTCCCAGTGCAGGGTATTGAGAGAAGGATCAGAAATGAAGAATAAAACCCAGCCCCTGCTTTCAAAGAACTCAGTCCTGACCAGAGATTCTGGGTAGGGTGCTGGGACTGTCGCTGTCCCTTGTAGAGCATTTATTTCCCTCTCTGTAAATGGGCAGCTCGTACGAGACGCTGACAGAGACCCTTCCAGCTCAGCTATCTCAGAGGGTCTCCAGCAGAATGATGCTTACCTGTGGCTGATGCCGTTCTGAGCATGTGGCCTGTGCTAACTCATTTGAGGTCCAGAACCACCTAGGAGATGGCTGTTATTAGCCCCATTTTATGAAGAAATTGAGGCACAGAGGGATAACAAAAATTTTCCCATCTTAGGATTTAAAGGCAGAATTCCATCCCAGGCAGTTGACTCCAGAATCCCTGCTGTCAACCATCCTGTTACACTTAGTGAGAAGGGAGGTGCCTACTGGGAGGGATGTGAAACTAGGGACATAGGACAAGGAAGGAAGAAGAGATGACAGAATTGGCAACAAAGGCATGCCCTCTCCTCCAGGAAGTCCTCCTGGATTCTGAGAGGCAAAGTTGGAAGCCCCTCTTCTGAGCTCCTTATCCAACCTTGCATGTCACCGCATCTGAGCTTACTGCACTGAAAAGCAGCTGCTGTTTGATTTGTGCCCAGGCAAAGGGCAGTTTGAGGGCTAGGACTGGGTCCTGTCCATCTCTGTAGCCTGTCTTACTTGGCACAGAGAGGAGTCCCAGTAAAAGTTTAAGATGAGAAGGCGGGAATAAAGAAGGAAGGGAAGAGTAGGAAAAGAAAGGGAAGGGATTAGAAGGGAAGGGAAGGAGGAAGAAGCATCCAACTTTATTCGGCATTCTTTTTTTGAGGAAAAGATGAGCGGCACCTAAGGACCAGCTGCTACATAACAAACTAGAGTGGCGTATCCCAAACGCCCATCATTCTCCCACCCACCCAAGATGTTCGCCACGTTCACATATTATCTATATTGTTATTTACTTTTCAACGAAATCAATGTG
This sequence comes from Nomascus leucogenys, assembly GCF_006542625.1. Lineage (NCBI taxonomy): Eukaryota > Metazoa > Chordata > Mammalia > Primates > Hylobatidae > Nomascus > Nomascus leucogenys. Next base: position 18,771,583 of record NC_044404.1, read on the forward strand.
TTTTAAAATAAAAATGCACAACACTCCCATAAAGGGCAAGCAATTGTTAAAACACACACACACACACACACACACACTCACACTACACACAAAAGAAAACAAAACAACATGATTAAAGCCTTTCAGGAAAACGTCACCTGCAAACGCCTCCTCTCCCTGCATTCAGAAGGGAGATTAGCACAGGTTAGAAAGGCTGAGGATGCATTCGCACCAAACTGAGACCCCTCTTCCCGGCTTCTCTGTGCCCAGGAAGCCTGGGAGAGAAGTGGAATGGAATAACTTTCCCATCCTCATGTTCAGGTTATTGAATTCTGTTTCTCCAACAGGGAGCAGTGGCAGGAGGCCCACTGTTTGGGAAACGCTGAATTAGTACAAAGACCTCCCCACACCCTTCCTGCAGAGCCTGGAAGCTCGGAGGCAAGGCCATTCCTTGCAGGGCTCCCTCCAGCATCCCTCCCACTTCAGGGTGCCCCAGGGAAGCCCTTGGCTCCCTGCAGAAGTAGGGAGAAGCCAGGGCTTTGAATCCATCGGGAGCCAGTCGTTTTCCCTCCAGGCTTGGCTGCCTCCTCTCCCTTTCTCTGTGAAACCTCAACAGGTCAGAGCCGGCAGCTCTTGTTTATCCAGCCTGCAAAGCTGAACGCTGCTTTTCCCACCGGGGAAGGATGACTCTAGGGGCGCATAAGCGCCCTCCACCCAGCTGCACTCCCCTCCCCCATCTCAGCAGATACGGTCCAGAGATTTGGGGGTCTTGGGTGATCAGGTGCCAGGGGAGGTTGCGGCCTTCACCCCCCATAAGGATGGGACACCAACCAAGCCTTGTGGCCCCAGCCCCAGCAAAGGCACCCCAGAGCCAATCCTGCCTCCCCTTGTTCATTCATTCATTCATCATTCACTCTTTCATTCATTCGACAAGTATTCCTTGAACACTTACTGAGCTCCAGGCATTGGGCAAGGAATGCATGGCCTCTGCCCCATGGAGCTTGGGTCCAAGGGGGACATTAGGAGCAGCACAGCCAAGAAACAGATAAATAAAATCATTGCTCCTGTGGGGAAGCACACAGGCAGGAGGCCCCCTTGACAGAAGGCAGAGAACCTACCTGAACCCACCTTAGATGTGGCAATTAAGGAGTAGGAGTAGGAGGAAGCATTTCAGCTGAGCTCTGAAGGCCAAAGAGCCAGCTGCAGGAAGAGTGTTCAGGTGAGAGGGAACAGCATGTGCAAAGCTAAAGGTGGAAAAAAGCCCCCTCAAGGCAGCCCCAGTGTGCACCCTCATTCTCCTCTTTCTCTGACCTGTCCCAGGAAACTTGCAAATCCAGATAAGTGGGCTCTAGAAAGCCAGAGTGATTTTTTTTTTTTTTTTTGAGATGGAGTCTCGCTTGTCGCCCAGGCTGGAGTGCAGTGGCGCGATCTCGGCTCGCTGCAAGCTCTGCCTCCCGGGTTCACACCATTCTCCTGCCTCAGCCTCCCAACTAGCTGGGACTACAGGCGCCCACCACCATGCCCAGCTAATTTTTTGTATTTTTAGTAGAGACAGGGTTTCACCGTGTTAGCCAGGATGGTCTCAATCTCCTGACCTCGTGATCTGCCCGCCTCGGCCTCCCAAAGTGCTGGGATTGCAGGTGTGAGCCACCGTGCCCGGCCAGACTGATTTTAAGTTTGAACCTCAGCTCCAATACAGACTAGCTATGTGGACTTGGGCAAGCAATTTGACCTCTGTGAGCCTTGGTTTCCCCTTCTGTAAAATGGGAATAGGAGAATACATCTCATGGGTCTATGTATGGATTGATAACGTGAAGTGCCAGCACGGGAAGGGGAGACAAAGATGTTGGGTTATTATCCCACTAATGTTTGATAAATCCGTGTGTGTGTGTGTGTGTGTGTGTGTGTTTCCTATTTCAAGAAGGCCCCAGGGTGTGTAAGCAAAGTAGGGCCTCAGTCTCCAGAGAAAGAACCCGGCTTGCACATCTGGGTCTGAAGTGCAGGTCTCATTCAGGTGGGTTGCAGATGTGTGGCTTTCTCCTGGGGGGCTTCCTGGAGGAGGTGGTCAAGCAGGGCACCAGCATCCCTCCAGGAAGGAGCAACAGCAGAGGAAAGAGCACTGGCCTGAGAGCCACACAGGACTGGCTGGGCCACTGACTCAACCTGGCCCATGGACAAGTCACCCACTTCCTTTGGGTCTTGGTTTCCTCATCTGTAAAATGGGGATAATATAGAACCCCCTCACTGGTGGTTGTGAGGGCAGAATGGGGTCATACCTATGAAAACACTTTGCAAACCGTCCCATGCTGCACAACGCCGGGGCCTGCAGGAGGATGCTGGCTGGATCAGAGGGTGATGGCTTGGGCAACTGGGTCTAGATGTGTTGCAGCTCTCTGCCAGGAACCTGGCCGAGGGGTTTCCATTCTCTGCTCTCCACCCCCCAGGTCTGGTTCAGTAACCGCCGCGCCCGTTGGCGTAAGCAGGCAGGAGCCAACCAGCTGGCGGCGTTCAACCACCTTCTGCCAGGAGGCTTCCCGCCCACCGGCATGCCCACACTGCCCCCCTACCAGCTGCCGGACTCCACCTACCCCACCACCACCATCTCCCAAGGTGAGTGTCCTGGCCCCGTCCTGCCATCTCAGTGGTGCCCCTTCTCTTCTTTCTTTACTTTCACTTACAAAGGCCCTTCTTTTTTTATGACCATTTCTTACTTTCATGCAAGCAGGCTATAAGAGAAAAAAGATGCAATCCTGCCCTTGAAATTCTTGGCCCTGACACAGAGCAGCCAGGTGGGGTCCCCAAGGCAGCCCCTGTGCACCTGTTTAGAACTGAGCTTCTCAAATGGTACCAGGGATCTCCCAGGAATGTTACTAAAACGCTGGTCTGGGTGAGGCCCAAGGTTCTGCACTTCTAAAAATCCCCCTGGGAGTGCCCAAGCTGGTGGGGCATGGACCAGGCTTTGAGGAGCGAGGATTTGGAGGAGAGGACACTGGGCTGACCCGCTTTGGAGGGAAAGGGACAGATTCTCCAGGGACTTTGGGACCATGCATAGTCACAGTCTTTGAGTTTTTAAAATGAGAGTGACATGAGTACGTGTGTGTATGAGTGAGTGCATGAGTGTGTGCGTGTGTGTGCATGAGTATGCGTGAGTGTGTGCATGAGTGTGTGATGTGATGTGTGTGGTGTGTGTGGTGCATGAGTGTGCGTGTGTGCATGAGTGTGTGAGTGTGTGCATGAGTGTGTGCGTGTGTGTGTGCATGAGAGTGTGTGTGTGCACGTGCGTGTGTACTTGGTGGGAAGATGTTGGAATCATGTTGGAATCTTTTTTTTTTTTTTTATATTGTGTTGGTCTCCAACCTATGACAAAAAAAAATTTACAAAGGGGCTTAAATAATTTGCTGGGACCTCATTTTCTTGCCTCTCTCTCGAAAGATCCATTTTCAGAGATGGAATAAAGGTCAGGGCCTCCTTTGAGGACCTGAGAAAGCTCCCTCTGAGGGATTCCCCCCACTCTGGGGTGAACAGCCCTAGGCCAGGCTGGGCTGAGCAGGGTCAGAGCCCTGAGGTCGGCCTGGGAAGGAGGCCTCACTTGAGCCCAGTTCTCCCAGTGGCTTGAAGTATAAGATTCCCTTCTAGCCTTGGAAAGGGAAAGGCAGAGGGAAGAAGGTGAGTGGGTGGGAGAGGATAGGGGATCAGAGGGGCCTTCGGAGAGGAAAGTCTGGGTCCCGGGAGAGAAGGTGAGCCTTGTAGGGGAAGAAGGGTTCCCTCCCCCACCTCACCAGACCTTGCTCTCATTCTGTCACCCCCCACGCCCTGTCCCAGCACACACCAGGAATACCACTACTTGATATTGGCCTCATGGGCTGGGCGCAGTGGCTCACGACTGCAATCCCAGCACTTTGGGAGGCTGAGGCGGGCGGATCTCTTGATGCCGGGAGTTGGAGACCAGCCTGGCCAACATGTGAAACTCCATCTCTACTAAAAATACAAAACAAACAAACAAAAAACAAATTAGCTGGGCATGGTGGCAGGCATCTATAATCCCAGCTACTCAGGAGGCTGAAGCAGGGGAATCGCTTGAACCTGGGAGGCAGAGGTTGCACGGAGCCCAGATCGTGCCACTGCACTCCAGCCTGGGTGACAGAGTGAGGCTCCATCTCAAAAAAAATAAAATAAATTTTAACAAAGATAGCTACCTCATAAAGCCTCCTCTTAAATGACTGGCAGGCTGGAGTTCTGGAGGCCAAGGAGAGAGTCAAAGAGCCCCCTCCAGCGCCACTGTGACTTGGTAAGAGAAATTGCAACAGTGTTGAGGGTCACAGCCCCCGCAAAGCTGCACAGAGAGGCCCAGAGAGAGCAAAATAACAGCCTAGCAGCAAAGAACAGACATGGCTCCGGAGTTAGGCCATTCAAATCCTGGTCCCATCACTCACTAGCCTGGTCATCTTGTGTGAGTGCCCCAAGCCCACCAAGCCTTGGTTTCTTCATCGGTAAAATGGGATTTACAGTCTTGCTTCATACCCTTAGGCAGCATTTGTAAAAGCAACTGGCAAGTGGTTGATGCTCACAAAAGAAAACAGACCGGGTAGATTAACAGAGTCCCCATCAAGGTCTGGCTTTCAGCCCAGCTGGCATTTATTGAGCACCTACTGTGTGCCAAGCACTGAGTAACAGGGGCTGGTGTGCATCTGTCTAGGGGTTGTCTAGAATGTTGGGTTGTCAGTCAAGACCTGGCCGGTGCCCAGTGCCCTGCCCAGGAGCCAGCTTGTCTCATCCCAGGTAGCATGAGAGGGTAGTCCCTTCCCTCCACGGGATGGAGACGGGGAGGAGGAGGCTCATGGCTTGCCTTCTGCTCTCAGAGGCCCAGCGTCCAGGATGAGGCCACTTGCTTAGGACCTCTCTTGGGTCTGTCTACAGATGGGGGCAGCACTGTGCACCGGCCCCAGCCCCTGCCACCGTCCACCATGCACCAGGGCGGGCTGGCTGCAGCGGCTGCAGCCGCCGACACCAGCTCTGCCTACGGAGCCCGCCACAGCTTCTCCAGTTACTCCGACAGCTTCATGAATCCGGCGGCGCCCTCCAACCACATGAACCCGGTCAGCAGCGGCCTGTCTCCTCAGGTAGGTGGCCTCAGGCCAGCACCCAGGATCCCACCGCCACGAAAGTCAGACATCTGCAGACAGCACGTGGGTGGAAGCCTTGCGCTCTTTCCTGTAGGAGGCTCACTGTGGTCTGGGTTTTTGTTCTAGAACCAGGAATCCTCCCTAAACTCTGTCCCGTGCTCTTGGCTTTTCACCAGGAGTGACCAATTCCTGAAAGGCAGGACCGTGTCCTATTGGTGGAGAGAATTGTGGATGGGGTTCTGGGCCGGTAACTCTACCCGGATTGGTCATTGGAATTCTGTTTGCTCCTGTGTGATTGGTTAAGTCACTCATTGCCTCGGGGTGCTGTTAGAAGTCACAGGACCTGCTTTGGATGAAGTCAGAGAGATAATGTGGGTGCTAATGGTGGTTATTGGTGAGTTTGGGGAACAGGACTTGATGATGCCGAAGGTCCCAATGAACTTGAGGAACTGATGGGCTCATTTTTGTGTAGCTTCAGCAGGCTCCCAAATAGCTGTGGGGGAAGGGTGAAGTGCCCCCTGCCACATGTCTGTGGTGAGAATCCACCGCACATGATCCAAACTGATCTGAAGAGCCATAGTGTGGCAGAACAGTGAAGGCTGTGGCGTGGGTCTAAATCCCAGCTCTACTGCCCAGGGGACTCTGAGGCAAGTCAGCATCTGTGAGCCTCAGTTTATCCTCCATTAAGCAAAGAGAGTCTGTAACCTCTCAACAAGGGGTGCTTGCCACATTCAATATGCTAATAGGTCAGAGCACCTAGCCCAGAGCCTGGCATGAAATTAGCGCCAAGTAAATATTAGTTCTCTGGCCCTCCCAGTGTCAGGACAATGTAATTAATATGGGAAACCCATTACCTAAAAGGAGAATAAAAAGAATTCAAAGAAGGCCAGCAAGCTACATCCTGCGGGCCACGTCCGTCCAGCTCCCTGTTTTTTGTAAATGAAGTATTGGAATACAGCCATGTCCATTTATTTATGGTGGCTTTTGTGCCACCACAGCAGAATTGAGTAGTTTTAAAAGAGATCATATAAGGCCCAGCGTGGTGGCTCACACCTGTAATCCCAGCACTTTGGGAGGCCGAGGCAGGTGGATCACCTGAGGTCAGGAGTTCGAGACCAGCCTGGCCAACATGGTGAAACTCTGTCTCTACAAGAATATAAAAATTAGCCAGGCATGATGGCAGGTGCCTGTAATTTCAGCTACTCAGGAGGCTGAGGCGGGAGAATCGCTTGAACCCGGGGGGCAGAGGTTGCAGTGAGCCAAGATTGCACCATTGCACTTCAGCCTGGGTGACACAGTGAGACTCCATCTCAACAAAATAAATAAATAAATAAAAAGAGAGAGCATGTGGTCCACAAAGCCTGAAATAAGTCAGGCCCTTACAGTAAACTAAAAAAAAAAAAAACCTTTGTCCGAAACATTCCCAAGAATGTTAATTTTTGCTTGTCTGGATTAATTTCTGTTTGCCTCCATTAATTTGTGTAGTTGAGGGTTAATTGCATTTCGGCTCCATCATTTATTTATGGGAAAACCCTTGAGTAAGTCCCCTCCCCTTTCTATGCCTCAATTTTCTCATCCATGAAATGGAGATAATCCCATTACTTGCCTCCCAAGGTTGCTGAGGATTGAATGAGATGATCTGTGGAAGGTGCTCAGCTCAGGTCTGGCACAGAGTGAGTGCCCAGTACCTGTAGGCAGCTGCCTGCAGAGCTCCTAATAGTGATGCATCAAGCCCTCTCAGGGTCCGCAGTATGAAGGGTGATGCCACTTACTTGGCTGAACTTGCCAGCCCCTGCACTAGTCCTCACCAGGCCACCTCACTCTCTTGCTGGGATCCCAGATGAACTAAACCCTGCACATGGAATGCAGCCTGTCGGCCAGAATGTCTTCCCTGGGGACCCCAGTTGGCCTTTTTGAGGTTCAAGGTCATGGCCTCCATCTCATTAGTGCTAATCTTTCAGAACCCTTGAGATGAGTCACAACAGGATCCCTGAGCTGGCTGGGGGAGGACACTGCAGAGATCCAAGGTGTCCATACCCAAGAATGGGGTCCAGGTGCGGCTTGGCGGTACAAAACAAATATGGAGGAGTGTCCTTAGAAAGCTGAAGAGGGTCTTTGGGGTTCTGTGCGCAGCTGTCTTGCTTTGGAGATAGAGGGCCCCGGTACACATTGGCCAGGCCAGGGTTGAGAACCTGGCACACCTGACTCCGTGACCACGGCTTTTCCCAGCCCGCCCTGTCTCACTGTGGGCTGAGGTTTACCCCCAACACAGGACTCTGTCACAGGACAAAAGAGAGACTTAGCAAAGAAAGGGCCCCAGGCCTCCAGAGTGTGGGTCGGGGATGGGAAACCGACGCACTGGTGTGAGCAGTGGATCAAGGGGGAGCATGCCCCCCATGGCTAGGAGACTTCAGAGTTGGATGACGTGTTTTCCATCCTTTCCTGGAAGTTCCTAAGTTGAACCCCCAGCCCTCCACCCAGCCCAGAATTTCACTGAAGCTAAAAGCGAGAGGCCTCCAGCCCATTCCTCAGGGCTGGGAGGCTGACATGATGAATTGGAGAAGCTCAGAGGCTCCCATCAAAGGTGTGAAGACAGATGGAGGGTCTGACAGGGGCAGAGGGGACCAAGAGGTGAACAGCTGCTGGAGGAGGACGGGTGCAGGGGCAGCAGGGCAGGCCGTGTGTGCTTCTGTGCATGTGAACCGCAGAGGTTAAGCTGTGAGCACTTCCTGAAGGACCGGTGCAGCGAGCAGGGCGGGAGTTTCTGGGTCTTGTACAAAAGCTCCCGGGGTTGCTAGGCTCCGACTCCCACTGCCCTCCCTCCTCAGTCTGGGCAGGTGGACTTGACACTATCAGCACATCGCTGTGGTCCTGGGAGGTGCGGGGCCAGGAATCCTCTGCGTATAAGGATCTGTAGGGAGACGCCCTGTAAGGACAGATCTGCCTCCTGCATCCTCTCTTCCCAACAGGACCAGCTTCTCTATAGCTCACCTGGGCAGGGGGAGGTTAAGCTTCCCCCCCCCGGGCTGTGGCGTCAGCACACTGTCCCTTTCCCCAAGATGGCAGGTCCCTGACACATTGCCCAGATAGCTGTGGACCTCAAAACTGGAAGGAATTTTTTTCTTTTTCTCTCTCTCTTTTTTTTTTTTTTTTTTTTTTTTGAGACAGAGTCTAACTCTGTTGCCCAGGCTGGAGTGCAGTGGCGCAATCTTGGCCTATTGCAACCTCCGCCTCCCGGTTTCAAGCAATTCTCCTGTCTTCACCTCCTGAGCAGCTGGGATTACAGGCGCCCGCCGCCACTCCCGACTAATTTTTGTATATTTAGTAGAGACAGTGTTTTGCCATGTTGGCCAGACTGGTGTTGAACTCCTGACCTCAGGTGATCCACCCACCTTGGCCTCTCAAAGTGCTGGTATTACAGGCGTGAGCCACTGCATCTGGACGGAATTTTTGTTCTTACAGAAGCCAAAGGGGCTTACACTGGAGGATGAAGCTGTGGCTCTGCCGAGCACCTGGGCAGACCCAGGATAAGCTAGCTGTGCATCACGCTGGCCAGCTTGCTACTACTGTGGGGAAGACGTGCCTCCTCCAGTGGCTTGACCCAAGTCCCTTGTCTCAAACCCAGCCTGGGAAGTGGGGACCACAGAACATCAGGGACTCCATGCAGAACCTCAAGGAAAAGCCATTTACTCATCTCATCTCTGCACATGCCCCCTGGCTTGGAAGAGAGTCACTAACATAATGAATATTTATAGAGAACCTACTATGTGCCAGGTACTGTTTTAGGCACGTGGGATTAATCAGTGAACACGAGAGGAAGACCCTTATATTGTCCTAGTGGAGGTGACAGTACAACAGGGTCAGACAGACAAAAAATATAATTTTAAAAGGCATACCGTATGTTTAATACCAGTGTTGACAAGGACAGCTGAATTTTCTGGAGCCCTTCTAACCTTCAGATCCTGCTCTGGGTGTTTTACATATATTAATCCACTTAAAGGGACTTAAAGGGTAGAGCCAGGATTCAAACCCATGACTTTAGAGCCTGAAATCTTTTCCTTTTCTTTTTCTTTTTTTTTTTTTTTTTTTTTTTTTTTTTGAGATAGGGTTTCACTCTGTTACCCAGGCTGGAGTGCAGTGGCGCGATCTCAGCTCATTGCAACCTCTGCCTCCTTCCAGGTTCAAGCAATTTTCCTGCCTCAGCCTCCAGAGTAGCTGAGACTATAGGCATGTGCCACCATGCCCAGCTAATTTTTTTGTATTTTTAGTAGAGATGGGATTTCACCATGTTGGCCAGGCTGGTCTTGAACTCCTGACCTCAAGTGATCCACCCACCTCAGCCTCCCAAAGTGTTAGGATTACAGGCGTGAGCCACTGCGCCCAGCCTAGAGTCTGAATCTTAGTTACTTGTTCTGTCTTCCTGCCTCTCAGAAATGCCCTCACTTGCACTCTTCTTAGAGATTGGCTGGTGCAAGTAGGGAAGCCACCCCCATCTATGGAAGCCACCCCCTTCAGCTTGGTGGAGGAAGGAGCTCATTCTACTCAGGTGGTGGATGAGAAAACTGAGGCCAATGACCTCAGGTTAGGGACCAGTGGGCAGAGCTGAGTTATATGGGCGTATGCCTTTCAAGAGGTTTAGATACCCTTGAGGCTTGGTTCCCTCATCATCTCCCCTACCCACCCAAGCCCCGGCCTAATAGGATTAGGGATTAGGCACTCAGCACATGGATGTCCCTGGCTCTGTGCACTGGGTCCTTCTGAAGAGATGCAGGGAAAAGGAATCCTGCCCGTGAGACCTCATTCCTGATGAGGTTCATCTGGGGTTAGGATCATAGACTGCCCGCAACCCCCAGCCCACTCTTTCCCCTTTGCCCTGGGCTGAGGGCCAGTTACTTGGACAACGACTGTTAGAAAGCAACTTAGAGGTGGGGTGCCGTGGCTCACGTCTGTAATTCCAGCACTTTGGGAGGCCAAGGTGGGAGGATCACTTGAGCTCAGAGTTCAAGACCAGCCTAAGCAACATAGCAAAACCCAGTCTCTACAAAAAATTAACAAATCAGCCAGATACGGTGGGGCGAGCCTGTGGTCTCAGCTACTAGGGAGGCTGAGGTGGGAGGATTGATTGACCCTGGGAGGTTGAGGCTGCAGTGAGCTGTGATTGTGCCACTGTGCGCCAGCCTAGGTGACAGAGTGAGACCCTGTCTCAAAATTAATTAATTAATTAAAAACATAACGTAGGACGAAAGGAACCTTTGGTAACACGAATGACTTTGAATAATGTGACACCTGCAGATTGATCCCTTCATACCAGCCCCTGTCTAGGAATCCCAGGCAGGCCAGGCTCTTAGGAGTAGTGGCCACAGGTAGAAAGGAGAACACAAGGCTGGCCCTTGAGGGATCTCCAGTCTGGTGGGGAAGACACAGCCCCTGTCTTCAGGAACTCAGAGCCTGATGGAAGAGACAAACCCCTCATCCTCAGATGCCGCAGTCGGATGGGGAAGACACAGCCCCTGTCCTCAGGAGCTCATAGTCTGATGGAAGAGACAAAACCCCTCATCCTTAGATGCCCCAGTCGGATGGGGGAAGACACAGCCCCTGTCCTCAGGAGCTCATAGTCTGATGGAAGAGACAAAACCCTCATCCTTAGATGCCTTAGTCTGATGGTGGAAGCACAGGTTGGGGAGACAGGCATCAGGAAGTCATTCAGAGCTGCAGTTCTTGGCAGGCTGAGATCCCAAGCAAAGAACCAGGAGAAAAGTTCTGCCAGTTTCGAGGGTGCCTTGGGTTGAAGGCTGCAGGCAGGGTGCCTTGTGCTGGAGGCTTCCTCAGGGCCCAGGTGGTGTGTGCCAGGTGTGGCTGGGAGGTGTGGTTAGCTGGAACTTCCTCATCTCCCAACCTTTTTAAGATGCCAACTATATCAGAGTAGGAAGTGGAAACTGAGGCCCAGAGAGGGCCCAATCTCCTCCCAGATTTTCTGAAAATCACACCGTTGGGTTAGCGGCACCCTTGGCTGGGGTCTGGAGGGCTCCTGCCTCGTGGAAGGGGCGTCGGTCTCCCCAGGAGCACCACTCCTGGTGCTCTTTCCTAATGTCCCACACTCATCGTCTCCTTTGTTCCTTTCTGGAGCTTAAAATGAAGGAACCCATAAAGGGATTTACATATTTACAATTTCCCCACACACCGAGCTAATGAAGAATATTCTCTAAGCGTGCAGTTAACCACACAACCACGATCACGGCCAGCCAGCCTTTCTGTCCTTTTCTGCTTCTTGATACCCTTCTCTCCGGTCCAGCCTGTGCCTTTAGTAATTACGGCGACAGCAATGGCAGAGATCATGCTTACAGAGGGCCAGGTCCCGATGGACCTGAATGCTGACCCCACTTGCCCTCCTTGACTCTTGGCTGTTATCTTGTGACCCTCGTTTTACAGATGAGGAAACCTTCCTTGTCCAGGGTCCCCTATCCATCCAACCACCTAACAAACATTTGTGGAGCCTCTTCCAGGTGCCAGGTTGTGTGCTAGGATCTGGCAAGTGGCAGAGTTAGGATTCCAACAGTGGCTCCAGGGCTCACTGTGCTACTGTGTTGTATCTGCCTGGTGCGGTTGGTCTGGTGGTCCGTCCAAGGGAAGCTGAGGTCCCAGGTCACAGGGGCAATGAATGGCAGAGTCAGGTTCAGAGTCACTGTCCCCAAACGCCAAGCTTTCTCTTTCCTCCTGAGACCCACAGAAATCAAGCTCAAGGCTTTACCTTTATTTGTGAATGGGGTCTCCTGGGTGCGTCTTTACAGCACATGCCCAGTACTGCCCTCCTGGCATTGTCTGAGGCCTCTAGGCAGCCAGTTCAGCAAGAAAAGACATTCCATTAATGGCATACCTACTGGATGCCAGATCCCATGTAAGCACTTTGCCTATCTGAAGTCATTCCAGCCCCACAGCAACCCTACTCTTGGGGAAATAGGCTCAGAGAGGTCAAGTGACTTGCTGAAGGTCACAGAGCAGGTGAGTGATGGAGATGGGGTTCTAATTCAGGTCTGCCGGACCCAGGAACCTCACCACCACTTGACTCTCAGCAAGACACGACCAAGACAGTCCACTTGCCCTAGGGAACTGAGCAGTGCCACTCACACAGTGGACACTAGAGATTCCTACCTCTCTCTCCTATCACTTCCTCTTCATGCCCCCGCCCCTTCATTGGCGACACTGCGTTTATAATAGGCATTTAAAATGAGTCTTGCTGGACCAGGGACGAGGAAGGAGGAGGGAGCGAGAGATTTGTAGGCAGGAAGATGGGGAGGGGGATTGTGGGGTGTTAAATAGCCCAGAATTTTAAAAAAACTGATGCAAATCACTGGTAGGAGAGAAAATTATGTGCAATTACGTCCTGATATTGGAAGGTTTTGCCTAGCCCAGGCAACAAGATCTCATTAACAAGCAGAAAATAAGATTGAAATGGTGTGTAAAAGAGCTGAAAAATGAATTTGAATGCTGCGTTTGTCCACAATTACCCCCTCCTTCACACATATTTTATTGCAATTTTTTATTATTCTTAATCTCTCCATTCCTCAAAGCAGATTGGGGACATCCTGGCATTACCAGGGCGTCAGGAGGAGGTGTGGAGGATTGCCTGCCCCCCTGAAAGGAGACCGTTCTCTCGCACATTTTCCAAGGTTGGGTTTTGGAGGGATCAGAATTCATTTCTCCGGCTTAGCAGGTTGTAGGAACATGGGGCTTTAACCCCGGCTGCTCGCTCCTCTGCGCCCCGCCCAGCCCTTCCTTCTCCTCCCTTCCTGGGCGAGTCTCCTGCTGCCCGCTTCCTCTCTTTGCCTTCTCAGGGTCTCTTTCAGGCCTCCGCTCTCAGGAGGCCTCTCCCTCGGGCCCCATGGGTAGAAGGAAGCCTGGAGCGAGAGAAACTGTGTCACCTGTGCCAACAAGCAGCCGTGAGTTGGAGCTCTGGTTCTGCCATTTACTAAATTGCTGTGTGACCCTGGCACAGCTTGCTTAACCTCTCTGGGCTTCCTTTTCCTCATCGGAAAACAGGGGTGATCATTGCTACCTCTCAGGGGTTGCTGTGAGAACTAAGGGAAAATTCAAATTAGGTGCCTGGTACAAGTAGGCACTCACTAAATGTGCACTCATCACACCCCCCTCACCTGTGCCCTGGCCTCCACCTCTGCCTCACTGCCATCCCTTCTGTTCCCTTCCCTCTGTTCCCTTCTTTTACTTCCCCGCTCTCCTTGACCCCCTTCAGTTAGCTGGACAATGCTTGAGTTGGTTTCCTATCCAGGGCAATGTAAGGTGTTCTGCTGACCTAAGTCTGGGGAGGAAAAGGTGCCAGGTGAAGGGGGTTCCCTCTCTGCAGAAAGTAGGGGAAAGCCTGTCTCCTGCTCCTCCCTCGGGCCCCTGGGGAAGGACGAGCTGATGGAGGAGTGCTTGACTCAAGTTGGAAGGGCATGGGCTCTGAGTGGTTTTTCCCAGGATTAGGGGAAAGCTAACTGAGTCATCCCCCCACCCTCCAACACACATCCGCACACCCGTTTCTCTTTCTCATGACCAGTGCTGTTGGTATGGAGTCTCAGGGGTCAGTTTGTGGAGTGGGCCAGGAATCTGTGGCTGGATTTTCTTGGACCTGAAGCCAAATGACATTTTTCAGTGTCTGCCCTCCCCAACTGGCCTTCTGTACCCAGGAGAGACTGATCCCCTGCCCCTACCCAAACCACATTCACCAGCCCCTGGTCACAGCATCAGGCTAACAGTTGGGCTGCCCATTCACTCTGCTCATCAGGCAGCCCCCAATCCCCCAGGGCTTTTTCCCCCAGTTCTCTTGGCAAGGCCAGCCCCAGGGTAGGGATGAACTGCAAGGCTCAGGGAAGCAGCAATGGTGGAGGTGTGAACTGATGGTCAGTGTGAATTGATGGTCAGTGTGAATTGACGGTCACTTTAGTCCCTTGCCCTGGGCATCCTCAGCCCTTCCAGAACCTGGGGAGACAGACCCGGCCAAGATCCTGCTCTCACATCCAGCTCCGTCTTTGTCCACAGTTAACCCACCTCAGTGGGAAACACTGAGTTATTTCCCCGCTGGCAGCTCTTCACCAAACAAAACCACCTGCTCACATCCATCAGAAGCCTCAGCTCAAGCCCACAAGGGAGCGGCCTGGGCAGAGCCTCTTCTCCTGTGAAAATAGACTCGTGTTTATGTCTCTGCCTTTCCCACCCCTTTTTCCTGGGTGGAGGGGAATGAGGGGGCAGGGGAGAAGGAGGAAACCCCTCCTGGAAAGAAAGGCCAAACCAGGATCAGGAAGTTTCCAGACTGCTGCTGAGGGGAATGGAGCATGCCTATGAGTAGGCTCTGCTAGGAACTGGGAGGCCTGGCGGATTGCCTGGCTTTCAGGGTGACATTAGAGCCTTTGGATCATTGAAGGAGAAGTGCGAGAGCAACCCTGACCTTGCCTCCTTTCTTAGAGAACTGGGTAGAATTCTGGGAAGACAGCAGGTCTTCAGCCCACCTATCTGAGTCCGAACAAGAGGTGGGTGGAGGGTGGCCTTCAAGGACCACTCTGGGGCGGGCTGTGGTGGCTCACACCTGTAATCCCAGCACTTTGGGAGGCTGAGGCGAGTGCATCACTTGAGGTCAGGAGACTGAGACCAGCCTGGGCAACATGGTGAAACCCCGTCTCAACTAAAAATACAAAAATTAACTGGGCATGGTGGTGCATGCCTGTAATCCCAGCTACTTGGGAGGCTGAGCGGGGAGGATTGCTTGAACCCAGGAGGTGGAGGTTGCAATGAGCTGAGATAACGCTACTGCCCTCAAGCCGGGGCGACAGACCGAGACTCCATCTCAAGAAAAAAAAGGGGAGGGGCACTCTGGGCCTCTTTTATGCCCACCGGCAAAACATCTTCTTCCATCCAAACTCCACACCTCCAGAGGGTGTGGGCAGGAGCTGACCTCTGCCCGTTTGCACAGATGGAGTAGAGACCTGGCATAAATAAGTGGGGAAGTGGAAAGTAGCCTGCTTGGAAGCTCTAGATGTTTCCACACACCACTGTTGTCAGGGACCATGGTCTTCAGTAGGACCACAGGCAGCATGGCAGTACTTGGGACACAAAATCTTGATGTGACACTTGTATTATAACTAGGTGTCTGGCAGGTAATGGACCACCACCAACTGTTGGGCAACCCGCAGGCATACAGCAGGCCTGGCGAGACACAGCTGTAGTCCATTCTCAAGAGGATTTTGAGGCAGCTGATCATGCGGTTTGCACTTGAACATCATTACATATGATTCCCTTCAAATTCATTTATCTAACTCCCCTTAATAGCATAGAGGGAGACTCAAGAAAGAAATATGCATGGCTGTCTCTTCTCTTATATTTTGGAGAGACAATACTCCTCATCCCACCCCAGAGAAAAATTAGAGTATTCATTGTGGACAATTTAGTGTGATTTCTAGTCAGACAGGAAGACCAGAGGAAGTCTAGAGAAGGGAGGGCATAGTCAGAGAAGGCTTCCTGGAAGACGAGTCCCAGTGAGAAGACAGGACTTGCTCAGGGATAAATAAAGGAAGGTACAGGAGACTGGTGCCGACCAGAAAGCAGCAAATGATATGGCAGATATTAAAACAGCCACTAATTTAGGCACATCGTGGACACAGTGGAATGATCATACAGACCAGGGCTCAAATGCCAGCTCCTCAGCCAGGCACAGTGGCTGACGCCTGTAATCCCAGCACTTTGGGAGGCCAAGGCGGGCGGACCACTTGAGGCCGGGAGTTCGAGACCAGCCTGGCCAGCATGGTGAAATCCCGTCTCCACTAAAAATACAAAAATTAGCCAGGCATGGTGGTGTGTGCCGGTAGTCCCAGCTACTCGGCTGAGGCAGGAGAATCACTTGAACCCCAGAGGCGGAGGTTGCAGTGAGCCAAGATCTAGTCACTGCACTTCAGCCTGGGTGACAGAATGAGACTCCGTCTCAAATAAATAAATAAATAAATATAAATAAAAATACAAAAACAAATTCTAGCTCCTCTACTTATTTGCTTTGTGATCACAGGCAAGTTATATGAGCTCTCAGAGCCTCAGTTTACTCATCTGTGAAATGGGGCCTCTGCCACTCACCTTGCAGGCTTATGAGAATTAAATGAGATTGTTCATGTGAAACACTTAGTTCCATACCTGGCATCTAGTAAGAGCTTAAGACAACGTTCCCCTTTCTGCTTCTCCTTGCCCTGAACAGAAATTGAACTCCAGAAGTCTTGCTAGGTTTCTCTACCCAGGCAATTTCCTTTCTGGGCCTGGTCAAAGGTTGGAAACTCAGGAGATCCAAGTTTCCTCTAGGCGCTACCTCCGAACCACCACGTGATCTTGATAGAGGCCTTACTGCTGTGGGCCTCAGCTTCCCCATCTGTGCAATGAAAGAGATGGACCAACTGCTAGCAGAGAGCCTTCCTACTCAGAATCAGTGATTCTGTGGGTTACTTGTACATCCAGGGGAGTCACAGCCTCCAGATCTGCGGGCAGGGCTGGCCCGCCTCTCAGTCGTACATCTGCACCTCCTTCCTGCCTTCTGGGAAGCCCAGCAAACCTGGGGTTTAGCCTTCCAGAGCTGCCTGGCTTGGTGGGAAAGAATGCAAATAGTGGATTTGTCCTTCTTTCTGATTAGCACAGGGACTGGGGATGAGACAGTACAGCAGACAGAAGGAAAGAAAATGAAGGAGATTAGCAATTAATACGGCGAGCAGACTTGGAGTTCCACAGGCCTGTCCCTGGAGTCCCCTGGGGGAGGGAGGCCACCGGGATGGTTGGGCAGTCGGGCCTGGGAGGCCAGGCAAGATCGCAGGTAGGAGAGACGGGGGTGACTTTGAGGGTCCCCAAAGGAGACTCATGCTCTCCTCTGCCTCCAAGCCTTTGTACCTGCTGCTCCCTTGGCCTGGAACACCTTCTCCACCACCCCATTGTCATCTCGAGCCCACCCCTACTTCCTTTTTAAGACTTGGCTCCCTTCCATGAAGCCTTCCTTCACCATACCCCCCACACAGTGGGTTTGCTGTGCTTTCCCTGTGCGGTTACCACATTTTATCAGTACATTAAATGTATATATTGATATAAGTAATACAATATGTCTGTATTGCTACACAAATATTATTAAATAGTAATAAGTAAAATGTTTTAGCATTTACCACAAGCCAGATGCTGTGCTAAGTCAGCTACACGAATTATCTCATTTAATCGTTACAGCATCCCCTTGGAGGAAGTGCTGGAATGATTATTTCTGTCCTACAGATATAGGGACAGAGGCATGGAGCAGTTTAAATAATTTGTCTAGGGTAAGTTGCTCATTAAGGCAGGAGAGCAGGGGCGTCAAGATGCGTACTAGAATCCCAGTGCTTGGGCTCAGTCCCCAGCATTGTCACTTCCTACCTGTGTGACCCCAAACAGGCTCTTCCCTGTCTCTGTTTCCCCTTCTGTAAGGTGAGGCTAATAATCATTCCCATTTTATAGAGCTAGCCTGAGAAGTGTGTTCATATATGCAAAGCATGCAGAAGAACAGCTAGCATAATATGAGGTAGCTGTTTGCAGATGGGGTCTGAGGCTCCAGCAGGTGCCACCAGGGGCCAAGGTCACAGTGAGTTAGCACAGGGCCAGGACGCAGACCTCCTGTTGCAGAATTCGTGTTCCCTCAACACCTTTGCAGCTGTCTCTTCCACACTCATTTCCCATCTTCTTTCCATCAGCCTTTTCCATCCTGTTCCCCCACTCCTTCTTGCTCCCCACTCTAGGTTCCTGCCCTGCCCCCACCTCAGCCCCAGGGCTCCCTAACCTTCCCCGTCCCCACCTCAGCCCCAGGGCTCCCTAACCTTCCCCACAGGCCCTTCTCTCTCCTGGCCCTCTCCCCACCTGTGAACACGTTTCTCCAACACCTTTTTCATTGGGGACGAGTGTCCTTGGCCACCAGGGGAGTTCTGCTAAGGGCAGGGGAGGCTCCTCCCTTGGAGCTTTGGAGAACATCAGAGATCTGGGTGGGGTCCCCCAGGACATTGTTGGAGGCCTTTGGAAGGATGGGCCTGGGTGCGCCCTAATTCCTGCACACCTCGGCCTTGTCACTCCCCCACTCTGTGGCTCTGTTGCCTTCTGAGTCATAAGGGCCTGCACTTTCTTGGGAGGGTGGACAGCCTCCCCCACCCCTCAGCCCAGCCAGGCCTGCCTTCCACTTTCTCCTCCAGTCATTCTTGCCTCCCTGTCCCCTCCCACAGCCCAGAACTCTCTCTTGGGCTTGGTTGATGGGAAATCCACGTCTGGTTTTTTTTTTTTTTTCTTTTTTTCTTGTTTTTTTTTTTTTTTTTGAGACGGAGTCTCGCTCTGTCGCCCAGGCTGGAGTGCAGTGGCACAATCTCGGCTCACTGCAAGCTCTGCCTCCTGGGTTCACGCCATTCTCCTGCCTCAGCCTCTCCGGGTAGCTGGGACTACAGGCACCCACCACCACGCCCGGCTAATTTTCTTTTTGTATTTTTAGTAGAGACGGGGTTTCACCGTGGTCTCGATCTCCTGACCTCGTGATCCGCCCGCCTCGGCCTCCCAAAGTGCTGGGATTACAAGCGTGAGCCACTTTTTCACACACTCTCTGCTTCCTATTTCTCTCCTTTCCCCATTTCCTCTTTTCGCCCTTCGCGCCCCATTTCCCTTCGCCCCCTGTGCACCACCCCCTTGCTCACCGTCTCCCTGACCGTGTCATAACCCTGAGAATACCTCCAGCCTGGGTCCTCTCTCCACCCACTCCCTTCTCAGACCCTCATTTCCCTCTTTGCCTGTCTCCTCCCATAGCCGGCCTTGCCTCCACCCACTCTCTTCCCCCTAATCTCTCTCATTCTCCTCTCCTCTCTCATTCCACACCCAACAAACACCTCTTCCCCCTCCATCTTCAGCCCCTGCGAGCCCCCCTTGCCCTCTCCCCCATCCCCGTGTCCCCTTTCCGAATTCCTCCTCTGCTGGTGGGCTCCGAGGCAGGGGCCGGGCGCGGGCTGCCGAGGCCAGGCGGACCCAAGTCCAGGGCGGGGGTTGGGGCGGCGGCGTGGAGGGGGGATCGGGTCGGCGGGGGGGGGATCCGCGCGGCCGCCCCTCCCCGCGCTCCGCCGCCGCCGCGCCTTTGATCCATGGCCCGAGGCCGCCTGACAGTGGAAAATGCGGGGAGACAAAACCACTCAGTCAAAGTGATTCCCAACAACTGTCTCCCCGAGATAAGGACGCCCTCGGGCTCGGCGGCCTGCTTAATTCCCGCTGCCCGGGCCTGGGATCCCGAGCAGCCGCGCGCCTGGCCGCCCCCCGGACTGCGGAGCCGCCGCTCGCTCGCTCGCTCGCTCGTCCAGTCTTGGTCGCGAGGCCTCGGACGTCTCGGGACGGGGCAGGCGGTGAAGGGACGGGCAGCCGGAAGGAAGACCCTTGCTGCCTGCTGGAGAGAGAGGCTGCCTCGGGAGCACTCCATTCCCCACCCGTTCATTAGGGCCTTCTCCATCAATGGACTGCCCTTCCCTCCACCTAGAACCTTCTTGCCCCTCCTCTCCTCGCTTAGCCAGCCCTGCTCATCTCTCTGGTCTCAGCTCAGAGGTCGTTTCCTCCAGAAGTTTGCCCTGACCTGGCTCTGGTGGCCAGGCCCCCTCCCATGCCCCTCGTATTCCCCTGGGTAGCAGCTTTGCCTCTGGTTTCTAACTTTTTGGATACCGCTCTCTCCTTCTAATGCAAGGACCCTAGGCTCTTGGCCTGCGTCCCCAGCACAAAGCCTGGCACGAAGTAGATGCCCAATAAACAGCTGCAAGCATGCCCTGGGCTCTCCTGAGGGTCTATTCTGTGCCCCTTTCTGTGCACAGAGGATGCCAGGTGGGCTAAACCTGGCTTCTGCCCTCAAGAACCTTCCAGTTAGTCCACCCACAGACAAGCAAGTGACAAACCATGAGCCAGAAGCCTCCAGAGAGGAGGGAGGCCTGGGGAGGGTCCGCAGCCCCCTCGTAGGGAGGGAAATACCGTCTTGACGGCCAGCTGGCGTGACTCGCTGGACAGACCACCTAGAGCCCCGACTCTGCTGTCTGACCACCCTCCTTAGCAAGCTATGGTTCAACAATGTGTAGATTCCAGAGGGACAGGAGATGAGATTATGTAAAGTGAGGCCAAAAGGGAGCCCTCATGATCCCGCCTGAACCTCCATGGGGGTGTCGGGGACAGGAGAGCCAGCATGTTTGGGACGATGGCAGGAGACACATGTCCTGTGGAGGCAGAATTCTGCTGAACTGAGTTCACTTGGAGCTGGCCAGGGATGGAAGGGGTAACTGGAAAGCAGGGAGTGCCCCATCTCTGCTCAGAGCGGGGTGCAAGCAGAATCCAGGCCATACCTGCCAAAATGGTTGGAGGGCGAGTCTTTGCAGGGTGGGGCAATTGAGCTAGAGTCAGTGGTTCCGAAACCTGAGCCTGTTAAAAATCTCAATTCGCAGACTCCACCCTGAGAGGCTGTTAATAGTAGGTCCATGGTGGGACTGGGGAAATCTGTATTTTTTAAAAAGGTACAGTGCAAGGCATCCGGTCCCAGGCCTGGTACATCCAAAGCATGGATTAGCGAGCTTCCACCTTGTCAACCTCTCCCCAAGTGGAGGAACGTGGGGATCTGTCAAAGGCCTCCCTAATCTCAGTGCACCTGGGGGTCCCTGTGCACCCCAATGATATCCACGCCTTGACCCTTCCTTTTTTATTTATTATTTTTTATTTTATTTTATTTATTTTTTTTTTGAGATGGAGTCTCACTCTGTTGCCCAGGCTGGAGTGCAGTGGCTCAATCTTGGCTCACTGCAAGCTCCGCCTCCCAGGTTCAAGTAATTCTCCTGCCTCAGCCTCCCGAGTAGCTGGGATTACAGGCATGTGCCACCACGCTGGCTAATTTTTGCATTTTTAATAGAGACGGGGTTTCACCATGTTGGCCAGGCTGGTCTCAAACTCCTGACCTCATGATCCTCCCACCTCAGCCTCCCAAAGTGCTGGGATTACAGGCATGAGCCACCACGCCCAGACGACCCTTCTTTTCTTTAGAAAACAAGTTGGAGGGAGTGTCTGCTTGAAATGAACTGAGATCCCCCTCCCCAGCAATCTCAGAGCTAGAAGGCACCTAGAAAGAGTTAACTGGCTGTCTCATGTTGCAGATAGAGACACTCACAGTGCTCCTGCACACTTTCACTGTCCAAAAAGACTCAGGAGTTAGCAGGGCTTTCCGAGGGCACAGTGAGTGCGGCAATGGCCTTATCATTGCAAGAGGCTGATTTGCAGCATGTGCAGTCAGCCATGCCTCTGCTGCCAGTGGCTTAGGTGACTTCAGCTTTGACACAGAGCCCTGGGAAATCTTTTCAAGCAAAAGAGGCAACCCATGTGGGTGAATGAGTGCTGGGTGAGGAGACAGGAGATCTAGGTGGGGCTTTTGAGGGAGATCCGCCCCTGCCCTGCTCCTGTCCCTCCATCCTGCTGCGTGAGGGCTGGGGCTTTGGAGGATAGGAGACAGTGTGCACTCTCAGAACCCAGCCCCCAGGCCCTGGGGACTCTGCCAGTGGAACTGGCCTGAGGCCAAATGAATGTGACCCCCTCACCAGACCAGGGGTCTCTGACCAGCGGCATCAGAGGATTAAGGTCCCATGAGGGCCCTGGTAAGTGTCTTATCACAAAGGGGACATGTCCAGGCTGAAATTGAGACATGATGCCCAGGGCCAGAAGTTCTGGAGCCTCCCCCACAAGGGGCTCCCTTCCCTTCTTGGGCATAGATAATGCCCTCCTCCGGCCCTGGAACTCCATAGCATCCTTCCCTGAGCACCCTGGATTGTGGCTCCAACCCCAACCAACTTCATTCTCCTTATCTAGGTCTCTGGGGTGAAACGGCTGTCCCAACTGGGGTCGTATTCTGCTTTTACTCCCAAAGAAGTGGAGTTTGTATCCCAGCGTGGTTACTGATCATAGTAGCAGTCATGCCACGCCACATTGGTTTGGCAGTTGGCAAAGGCACCTCTACTCCTATTAGCTATTTGGCCCTCACTGAGCCCTAAGGGCTTGGAATCATTGTACCCATTTTGCAGACTCAGAGAGGTGAGCCCCGTGGTCAGCAGCAAGGGACAATTTTGGAACCAAAACTGGTTTATCCAGACATTCAGTTATCTCCTCCAAGCTGGGCTGCCAGAACAGGCAGGGTCTGGAGCAGACCCTTGCTACTCCAAGTCTGTTCGGCACTTTTAACGAGGTCCCTCCGAGGCTCTGCATGCCTGTGGATGTCTGAGAAGCACTAAAGGATGACCTCCCATGCCTTCCCCTCCTTCCAGCTCTCAGATGCTCCATAAGCTCCCTGCAGTGACTCAAAGTAGACCACCCTGAACAGCAGAGGACAGAGAAAGGAAGCGCCCTGAGAGGGGACCCCAAATCCTTCCAAGGCCCAGAGGAAGAGGCAGGAGAGCAAGGGAGGTGGCTGCGGTTCTGTACTCAGCCAACACCCAGCTAGACCAGGGTATGGGCCTGGCACCCTGGCATGACAGCTCAACCCAGGGTCACATCAAGCTCTTGGGCTGATTTGGCAGGTGACTCTAGCAGGGAGGTATGTAGTGGGCAAGGAAGTGGTCAGAGAGACAGACAGACCCAGAAAGAGCCAGGGTATGAGGTGCTGATGGAGAGAAGGGAGGTGGGTGTGGATGGACCCATGGAGAGAGGGGAGGTGGGTGCAGACAGACCCATGGAGAGAAGGGAGGTGGGTGTGGATGGACCCACTGAAGCGTCAAGGAAAAGGAGGGATGGAGAGGGATGGAAGTTAGGGGGAGAGAGAGAGAGGTAGACACCCAGAGACTGAGAGACAGAAACAGGAGCAAGAAAACCTAGGTCAGAGCAATGCGGAGGCGGGGGCATATACAGGGGCGGGGCCGGGAGAGGGAGAGACACAGGGAGAGGGATGAATCAAGAAGGCCAGGATGATGGAGGGGGGACCCAGAGCTGGAGGGAGGAAGGTGCAGAGAGAGGGCTTGAGGGCTCGGAGGAGAGGGACACAGACAGCTCCGCCATCAGAGGAACCCGAATTTGAATTCCAGGCCCACCACCTGCTCCCCCATGTTGGTCCATGGGAACAGCAGCAGCAGGCAGGTCCCTTTCTCTCCCAGCCTAGTGACCTGCCAGAGCCAGCTTCTCTCCACACTCCCTCGAGCCTCTTCTCCGACTCCCAGTCCAGGTGTCCGTGGCGAGGACCTTTTCCCATGCACAGGGGCTGCCCGGGCCTGAACCCCAGATGCCCTGGCCTCCCAGTGCGGCGGTGGTGGGTCCCAGAGCCCTCAGAGCCCAGGGTGAGAAGTCCTGCCCTTTTGCCGAGTGTTTTCCTTTAGTTCCAGATGCCACCCTGACAGGTGCTACCCTGTGATTAATGTCCCCACCCCCAAGGCCTGGGACCAGCCCCTCCTCCCCAAGCCAGAGGTGGCAGTGGGTGGGCAATGCAGGAACTGAGCTTCCAGTATCCCTTCCTGGTTCCTCCCTCTTCCTGGACCCCCTCTAGCCACCAGGAGCAGAGAGCAGACCCTTCCTCAGAGACACTCTCAGATGAGCCACATGGCCGTGGCTGAGTTTCCCTTTAAGCCTCAGTTTCCCTGGCTCTCTGAAGGTGGCAATAGTCTTGCTGCTGTGCTCAGGAGGCCGTGCCAGCAGAGTGCCTGGAGCTCCCTGGGGCAAAGCACAGAGGCTGCTGGGGGCCTCTGGGGAGCCCCACACAGTCTTGATACCAGAGCCACTAATGGTGGTGGATGTGGGGATAAAAAGAACCATTTCTGCTCCGTCAGTGACGCGGGGAGGAGAAGCTGGCAGTTGTCGGACCATGTCTGGCAACACACAGGCTTCAGCAACTTGAGGGCCCTGTGCAGAGTGTAGAGAAGCAGACCATGGTTATTCAAAGGAGAGTCATGGTTAGGGGCGTTGCATGGTTTGGGGGACTGCTGTCAGAGATGGGGATCAAGGTCGGAGTTAGAATCGGTCGTGTTACATTGGAGGGTATTATCTAAGTTGGTGGCAGTGGTTACCAGCTGTGTGATCCTGGGCAAATGACTTGACCTCTCTGTGCCTCCATTTGCTCATCTATCAAATGTGGATGATACAGGGTTAGACCTGCTTCCCAGGGCTGTTGTGAGGAGTAAATGGGTTAACTCACTGAAATGCTGCCTGACATGGAGACAGCATTACAGAAATATTAGCTTAGGATTATGGATGGCTGACCTTGGAAGTGTGGTCAGCACCAGGGTCATGGAGTGGGGTCGTAATCAGAGCGGGGGGTCCAGGTTGGAGTTGGAGTGCATGCAGTATAGGATAAGGCGGGGACTCCATTTGCCCAAACCCTTCCCCATATAACCCGAGGCATCGCCTTTCCAGCCTGCATCGCCAGCGAAAAAGCTACTATCTCCTCCCGCATCTCTTAGGGCCCAGGGACTGAAATGAGACAACATCTCTCCGCCACTGTCCCCAGCCTCTTGTTTGTTTGGTACGTCGATGCCGTGGGCACGTTTTTGCTAATTTTGTAGCTGCCTTTATCAAATGGGGATTCACAAGCACTTTATCCTCGATAAGTGGATTAGTCGGTGAGCTAAACAAGAAGGTGTGGGACGCGGGGGCTGCTCCGGAGAAGATATTTGTTTTGCAAAGAATGGAGCCTGCGTTCCCTGCCCTGTGTAGGTGAGGCGGCAGGGCGTCGACGTAGCTGGAAGGGCTGTCTCTGTTCCTTCTCCCAGAAGGGCCCCGGAAGCCCTAACTCATGGGAACTTTCTACAGTGCCAGCAGGGAGCAGGAGGGAGGCTGGATCTCTGGAGAAAGAGCTCCTGGGTCCATCCGGGGAGGGGAGAGTGAAACTCCAAATCAGACCCAGGTAAATAGGTATGCCGGGGCTTATGTTGAGTTGTGTCACCTCCTTGGGCTGCAGCTTTTTCCTCTCCATCTTCTGTCTTCATCCACCTTTCCTTTCCTTCCTACCCTTCACCTCCTGTATTTGTCTCCTTTCTTCATCCCTCAAACCCCTCCGAGGGCCTTTTGCTAAGAACTGTAAATTCAGGCACCAGTAAGACATCGTTTCTGCTCTTGCAGATTTCATAGTCCAGTTGGACAAACCAAGACAACAAATTAATGGGCCCCCAAACGTGGCAGCAAGAGGTGAATCTGGTTGGAAACCCTAGAATGCTTCCAGCTGCTTCCTTAGCCTTGATGCTCTCTAAGGAATGGCCATCTGGTGCTCACAGGGCTTCTCAAACTTCTCTTCAAACACCCGGGATAATAGTTGAGTATGTTCCCCCTGAGGCCCTGGGGGTGGGGTGTAACATAGAGTTTCATGTATTCTCTTTGAGATGCATTCTTTGCCACTACAGAGCCATATATGTTGGGTCATAATAATGGAATAAGTTGGCATCGTGTCAAGTTGACTCCTCTCCAGCAAGTTGCGCCATGTTTAGCTTGTGACTTTCCATGGCATGTGAAGGACAACCGAATATGGGCACTGAGAGGGGAATCAAAGATGATTGGGATGTCTGAAGTCTGAGTGAACAAGAAGGTGAGGCATCGTAGACAGAAACAGGGAATGCAGGAGGAGGACCTGGGTCAGAGCTAGCTCTTTGTAGGTCAAGACCAGGAGATAGCCACCAAGGTGTCCAGGACAGAGGTTGGGGCAGAGATGTGGATTTCAGAGACATCTCTCTGCAGAGACCTGGAGGTGGAATAAGATGCACAGGGAGAGAAGAGAGAAAGGCTGGGAGGTTTCATTGCACCCATAGAGGGGGGACCCAAATGCTTTCTTTTTCCCTTCTGTTTTTCATATGCATAGCCAAGATCTTGAGGTCCTTGCTCTGTGTTGCAGCAAGAGCCTGGTTGAGGGGGAGAGAGGGAGCAGAGACTCTAAGAAGGAAAGAAAAGAGTGGAGCAGAGCATTCCGGTCCCCAGCTGGTCCTTAGCAGCGTCTGTCCTCCCCAAGCTGCCTCCAGCTGAGTGTGATTTTGCTATTTATTTACATGTAATTATTGCTATGAGGTGCAGATATTAACGCTGTCAAGAGCAATTTGCTCTGACATTTTTCACTCGCTCAGTGCCCCCGCCACTCTCAATGGGGCCCAGGGTACTCCCGGCTCAGGCCGCTGCATGCTCAGTGGCCCGGCCGGGAACCACCCAGCCGGCAAGGAGTGGCGTCAGCGGGCTCACCCGGCTCCTCTGCAAACTCATTAAGCTTCGAAATTGAATTTGGTCTGGGAGAGGGCTGGCTGGGCCCCACTCCACCAGCCGAGGCTGGCTCAAGGCCTCCCTGCTCTGTCTTCCACAGAGAAAATTGGGCAGGGCCAAGCTCACTAGGGCACAGGCCAGTGGCTAAGGCTGGCAGCAGGCTGCAGAGGCAGCTGGTGAAGGCAGTGGAGGGTCATGGTCAGAGAGGTGAGATGTACACAGCCACCATCAGCAGAGCCCCAACACGGCCAAGGCACACTGCGGGCATGGTAGCACAAACCCTCTCTGTCTGCTCCATTACCAGGTCACCCAAGAAACCAATCCGTAACTTTGAGGAACAGCACAGCAATTGACAGGTGCACCCTCCTAACTAACAGACTGTCCTATGAAGCCAATCAAACACCTTAGTCATCCTGCAGAGGACGGTACCATGGGGGTAGGAATTGGTGCTGCAGCAAGGCCCCTGGTGGATGCTAGAAACAGAATCGACTTTCTATTTACAACTTTTGAGTTCAACTCCATCCCCCAGTGCTTACTAATTGGGGAGACTGGGTCCAATTATTTAGCTTTCTGGAGCCTCCGTTTCCTGCTCTTGAAAATGGAACAGCCATTTTTCATTATATTTCATATTTCATTGAATCTGAGACATCTGATGCCGGCCCTCCCTTGATCCTATCAGAAGATGGGAACAAAAGCTTTCCACACAGCTACGCAGCCACATAGCCGCGGCAAGGCACTGACGAAGGCAATACGCATCCTCATTTCAGAGAGGTGAAAATGCACATCTTCGACCTGCTGTGGGGAGGAGGGGCTGGCGGTCCGCCTGCACATAGTAGGCGATGGGCACATAGTAGGTGCTTAAGGCTATGATCCTTTTCCCGTGTGAGCTTCTCTATAACCAGGGGCCATTTTACAAATGGGGAAACTGAGGCTTATTTGTTAATTCATTCCACTGAAGGGATTTTGTTCCTGAGAGGGGGCAAGCCAGGCCTGAGCTATCATGGCCCTGAGTCCTTAACACATTGTGATATGTGCCAGCTTGTCTGCCCAGGTACTAACAAGGCCTCCCTGCCACCGCTCAGTCCCTGCCACAGCCAATCTGCATCCTCGTCTCCACCAATTACCGAGGTGGAGAGGCCCCCTGCCCCCCCCCCCCCAACCCATGCTGACTCCACCACGCCAGGGGGCCTCAGAGCTCAGACCTCCTCCTTTTCCAACCTGGGCAGGGGACCAGAGTCAAGGAGGCCCTCCTCCCTCCCCTCTCCTTCCTCCTGCCTGCCCCTCCTCCCCTCAGCTCGGCCAATTAGGCTCCTGACACCTGGAGCCGCTGACAAACTGTTTCTGTCACTTGCTCTCTGTCTTTCATTAGGGCCGCAGAGGAGGGGGAGCAGGGAAGGGAGGGGGAGGAGATGGGATCTTTCATGCTTAGTAAGGCCAGATACATTAATTACAAAACGGCCATTTGCCGCGTGAAAGTGTGCTAATTAAATTTATGCAATCATTATCTTTAAATAGTCATATCTTTTCCAGCGATCGGCCCCTTCCCCCCGAGCCCCGCCGCTCCGAGCAGAGTCGCTCTAATCCCTCGTCTGCCATTTATCGAGCCATCAGAGATGGTTTCTGAATCTCACTACACCCTGTTAGCACCAGCACCCGCCAGGGCCCCTGAGCCCTTGGACCCATCCTGGTGTGGGCACCTTCAGACTCAGGCCAACCCAAGGATCTGCCCTGGAATGAGGGGCAAAGCCTCATCTGGTGTTTCCAGATATTTCTAGATGTTTCCAGAAATTTGGAGATTGACATCTTGTAAAACAGACATTGGAAGAGTGTGTGTGTCTGCGTGTGTGTGTGTGTTTGACTTCTTGGACAATGAGTGGAAAGCCATTCTGTTCCTCCCTCCACCCCCACCTCACCTCTAGACATCTTATAAAACAGACATTGGAAGAGTGTGCGTGTGTGTGTGTGTGTGTGTGTGTGTCTTTGACTTCTTGGACAATGAATGGAAAGCCATTCTGTTCCTCCCTCCACCCCCACCTCACCTCTAGACATTCCTTAATAAAAGCCTCCAAGGACCCCTGGGATGGGGAGGGGGCGCTTAGAAACCCATTGGGTTGGAGGATGTTTGCCATATGACCCATCAATTTATTCTTTTCCTCCAACCAACTCTGTGCTAGACCCTGTGCTCGGAATAAAAAGATAAATTCATTTTTTCATTCATGAATTTCCTCACTTAGCAAATGTTTGTTGGGTGCCCTCTGTGTCCCAGGCACTGGGAATAAGATGCCAAGTCTGTCCCCAGGCAGCTCCTGGCCAAATCCAGGCACGTCATGGCCACAAGAAAACAACAAGCAGGGTGAGGCTCAGTCTGTTCCCAGGCAGAGGGTTGGGCCTTAGTGGAACTGAAAGTTTCCACGGGGTAAGGCTTGAACACAGGGACCTCACAGCCTCTTTTGGCTGCACCTCCCAGGATCTCTCCCTGACAAACCAGTAGGTTCTTACCAAAGTCTCAGCTGGATGTCTTCTGCTGCAGTTTCACAAATTACCCCCTCTGCTTTCCTCTTCACTCAGACAGAGCCGGCCTCATGAGTCTTTCCAAGTCTGTGTATCAAACTGCACATGGGAGGAGGAGAGACCCCAACAGGGTTGTGGGTGGGTAGCCCCCACCCTGGTCAGAGATGGCAGTCAATGACCCGGTGTTCACCACATATCCTCTGAGCTTCCAAGGTCCCCAAGCTTCAGCCTGTACTCTGGGTTGGGGCATACAGGATCTGTGCCCCATACATGTGCAATGCTCACATGCACACACACACACAGACAGCACTCACACTCACTCACAGTAGCTACTGCGTGCAAATGCAATACTTCTGCACACACAGTGCTCATGCACACAATACTCACACAAGCACACATACAAAATTCACACGTACACAAATACTTGCACATGCACACAAAAATTCTACGCATGCACGTACAATACTCCCATGCACATATAACACACAGGCACATACATAGACACAATGCTCACACATCACACAAGGACTTAGAAGCACACATACAACACACACATGCAGTACTTCCATGTGCACAAGCATGCATGAACACATACTACTCACACATGCACGCACAGTATTCACACATGCACATACTCCCTCTCCTTCTCTCCCTCTCTCTCTCTCTCTCACACACACACACACACACTGAGTTAACACTCAGTTAACAAATGACCCTGAGCCACCTATGGTAAATGAAGGCCACAGCCATCAGACCAGAAGTTGAGGGTCAAGGGTCCTTGCCCCAATCCTGCCACTCATCCCCCAGGTGATTCTGGGTGAGCCGCTAAGCCTCAGTTTTCTCATCTGAAAAATGCGGTAACAGTGCTTCCTAGAGTCATTAGGAGGCTTAAAGGGAAATACTCCACAAACTGTAAAGTGCTGTGCTTGTGCAAGAGAATGCCATCAGCCAGGCTTAGAAAAGCGTTCATGGAAGGCTTCGAGGGTGACAAATGAGAGGGAACCAGGAGTCAGGGGGCTGGGTCGGGGGAGGGAAGGGAACCTTCTTGCCCACACGGCAGGTGCAGGGCTGCGGTGTGGGTTGCTGGTAATGGAGGGGGTGGGGTGTGGAGGCCATAAGCAGAGATGGAAACTGAAGTGGGGGACAGGGAGACCTGCAGGAAATCTTGTTTGGAAGCTCCAAGTCAGCACCCGAAGCCTATTACCACTGTCCACAGCGGGGAAGGAGGGGGAGGGTCCAGATCCTCTTAGTGGAGAATTGAGAGGAAGTGGGGGCAAGGGTGGGCAGCTGCCTGGGTGGGTAATTTCTGGCTTGCGGTAATCCCAGTGTGGGGCTGGGAACAGGCAGCCGCCAGTAGGGGCGTGCGTGTGTCTGGGTGTCCCCTGGGGGCTGGAGGAGGATGAAGGGCACACAGGTTTGCGTGAGTGAGCTGACGAAGGCGGAGTTGTGGTGGCGGTGTGTGGGTGCATGAGGGTCTGCGTACCTCTGTGTGTGTGCGTCGGGGAGGCCGGTGGATCTGTGGCCAGTGGGATGGGTGCCTGCGGGTTTTCATGGATGTCGTTCTCTGTGTATTCGTGTTGGCGCGTCTGTAATGTGTGTGTCTTCGTGCACGGGTGTCTGGGTGTGTGTTGGTGTGTGTGTAATGTGTGTGTCTTCCTGCATGAGTGTCTGGGTGTGTTTTGTGTGCATCCCATATCTTTGCCTGTATGAATATGGATGTGTCATGGTATTACGTGTTTGTAGCGATTCATAGTGATGTCTTGAGACTAGTGGCTCTCAAACCTGGCTGCTCATTACAATCACCCAGGAGCTTTAAAAACTCCTGACCTGACCGGGTGTGGTGGCTCACGCCTGTAGTCCCAGCACTTTGGGAGGCCAAGGCAGCCAGATCACCTGAGGTCGGGAGTTCGAGACCAGCCTGACCAACATAGAGAAACCCCATTCTACTAAAAAAAAAAAAAAAAAAAAAAAAAAAAATTAGCCGTGTGTGGTGGCACATGCCTGTAATCCCAGCTACTCAGGAGGCTGAGCCAGGAGAATCACTTGCAGAAGCGGAGATTGCGGTGAGCCGAGATCACGCCATTGCACTCCAGCCTGGGCAACAAGAGTGAAACTCCGTCTCAAAAAAAAAAAAAAAAAAAAAAAACTCCTGACCCCACAGACGCCCCAGTGATTCCAGTGGACAGTCAAGACGGAGAACCAGTGATGGAGCAGACAGACCCAGGGGAGCGGCCGGTCCCTCTTGCCCAGTCCTCAGCCTGCTCTGACAGGGTCTGCCTGGAGGCAGAGGTGGATTCCAGGCCCCAGACCCTTAGGAACCAAGGCCAGTTGTGAGCTGGGCTGCCCCAGGTCATCTCCCAACTGGGGACAGTTCTTGGTCCATAGGGACACTTTCATACAATTCAGACAAACAAAGCATTCTATTCCTGGCAAGCTGTGTTCTGACAACGGGAACAGAGGGCTCTGAAAATATCTCCCCTTCTCACCTCTTGTGAAAGTCAAAACGGTGAGCCAGGGCTGGAGGTGGACCTGAGGCTTGGAGATAAAAGTGCTCTGTGTGTCAAGCCAGCAGATCCTTTTGGAACCACACCCAAGACGGGGCAGGAGGGAGTGGCAGTAATCCCTGGGATGCCAAGTCACTCCCCCTCTTTGAGCCTCAGTTTCCCCATCTGTGAACACGCAGCAAACTCCAAGTTGCCTCCCAAGTTTCACGTGCATATTTGGGTGTATTTGCATGCAAGTATGTGCGTATGTAAGTGTATTGGATGAGTTTAAGAAAGTGGGCGTGCAAATGGGAAAAACTATCCTGCCTGTTAACTGGGGCTCTGATGAAAGGCTGTTTGGCAATCGGGACCAGAGACATTTTCATTGGACTCATCGTCCTGGATTCAGTTGTGTGTCTTGCAGAGTATGGTGTGGGCTGCCCTGTGCAGAGCTGTGTGGATTCCAGGCCTTGCTCGGCTGAGACTGGGAGACTCCAAGGATTTGTACTTTGATGGTTCCTTCTTTCTATAGGGGAGCACACTCAGGCCAGAGTGGGGTACAACTTGTCAAAGCCACACACTCCTGCTCCCTTTCCAGTGTGCAGGCCCCAGCTTCTGCGTGGGGACAGAACAGTTCTAAGGGGGCAGAGCAATGCTTCATTCAGAAAGCACCCGCTGGGTGTTGGCCCCCATGGGAGAAAAAGATGAAAAACTGCACGGCCCCTGACTGAGAGGTGTTCCCAGAGTCTGCTTCCAAGTGCTCATTTCTATCTCAGGCAAGGTCCCTGAGCCACCTGCCTCTTCCCTTCTAATCCAGGCAGAAGGAGATGTCAGGGAGGTGAAAAAGGAAGGGGAGGGGGACAGCTGATATTTACTGGGAACTAACAGTGCACCAGGCATGGCACATCCAGTGTACACTTACTCACTTAATCCTTACAATAACTCTCTAGGTAGCTACAATGATCATCAAACCCATTTTATAGATGAGAAAACCGAGGCACAGAAGGTTAAAGAAATTGCTCAGAGTCGCAGTTAGTCAGGGCAGATATTCTGGCCCCCATGCTGCAGGAAAGCCCTTCTGAGCACTGACTGGCCCAGGCAGGCCCAGTGCCCTCAGGGAAACTGTTGTCCCTCTTGGAGCCTCAGGGTCCCTCTCAGGCAGTGCAGAGGTGGGGCTCTGTGACCTGCCGATGGTCCCTGCAGCCTTGACCTGATTCCTGACCCCCACCCCTATCCTGACCTTCAGTCTCTAGGTCCTGTGCCTCCCTCTCCCTCTGCACCCTGCTGCGGCCCCCACACACTCACCACAAACCCTGCCACAGAGCCCCAATGATGGTGATCGCCCCTTCTAATTGCAGCCACACTCCCAAAGCCACGTTCGGTTATCACAGAGGGTGCAGATCTCGCAGCTCAGCCTCCTCAGTCCCAGGCCCTCGGGGCCAGCTCAGGAACGGAGGGAATTAATTACATTTTTCCCATCCCCTTCTTTTAAAGTAGGGGAGTGCACTGGCACGTCCCAGGGGAGGGGGTGGTGAGCAGAGGCTGTGGAAGGGGGGCCCCCACCCCCAAACCAGCAAGCCTCTCCCCAGCGGGTGGAAGGGAGGGTGAGGCTGGCCTCTTATTGATTTAGTCTGGTCGAGGCTGGGACTGATTTGGAGCAGAGGGAGGGGAAGGGGTTGGGGGTGGGGTAGGGGCCGTGGCGGGTGGGGGGAAGTGGAAGAGGAAGGGAGAGGAAGGGACGGCTGTCTGTCAGCCTGATGGACAGCCCTGAGATTTGCCTTCAGATAAAACCTTACAGATGTGGAGGTCGGTATTGATTTTGAGTTAGTAACGGTAATGTACCAAGAAGTAATACATTAGTGAAAGCAAGGTCACCGGGAAAAAAGTAAAACCCACCTGGGGAGAGGCCTTAGCATTCTTGAGGGGGGGTGGATTACTGCATCAGACCTGAACTTCCTCAAGTTGAAAAGTTTGCAGACTCCGGACCTCAGCTGGGTTCCTAACTGTGGGCCAATGCTTTCTGCTTCTGCAGGCCGAGAGGGAGCCCTAAAGGTCCCCGGGAAGCCAGAGGCCAGCGAGGGTCATTTAGGCCCGTAGGGCTCTGTGCAGTGAGGTTGCCAAACCTCTCCCTGTGTGCTCTCCAGCACAGCTGGTGGCAGGGAAAGAGCACAGCTAGGGACCCGGGAGACCTGGGTGCAAATCCCAGCTCTGCCACTTACCAGCTGTGTGGTTGTGGGTGAGCCCTTTTGCTTCCCCATGTCTCAATTTTCCCATCTGCATAACAGGAGTAATGATACCCCATCTGCTTGAGGAGTCCATGAACTGGCCAATATACGACTCAGGCCTTGTGGTCTTCATCAATGTTCTCCCCTCCTGCCGCTCTCCAGTTGGGTCCTGTCCCATTAGCTTAGACGCTGCCCTGCCTGGAGACAGGGGGTTGGATGAAATGGAAGCCCTTTGATCCACAGACCCCCGGGGACTCTGGGAGAGAGTGAGCAGTGGCAGCACATCCTCCATTCACACCTTCCCCAGATGTGGATTTGATTTGATGTTCCAGGGCAAATCCCACTGAGCAAATCCCATTACAGGAAAAGCTCCCTGGACCCAAGCTGTTTCTGAGCTGTCAGTTCACAGCCCAGGGTCCAAGGCCTCCTGAGCCACCAGGCACCACCCAAGCCCCTTCTGAGAAAGGACTGCACAAGCCCTTGCGGCTCCTGGAATTTTCACTCTCCACCTTCACCTTCTTGCTATTTCCTAACCCTGCTGGGTGTATCTCATGGTTCAGCCCCCTCAGCCCCAGGGACCTCAGGGCCTTTGCACTTGCTGACTTCTCTGCCTGGAAAGCTCCCCTGCCTTGTCTTCTCAGGGCTGTTCTTTCTGGTCTTGCTGGATATCACATCCTTGGGGAGGTCTTGCCTGACTGCCCCACATAGCCCCTTATTTTTCCTCTGTAGCATTTATCAGTATCAGAAATTATATTATTTGTTCACTTGTTTATTGTCAGCTTCATTCCTTAGGCTGACAGCTCCAGGAGGACATGGGATTGGCATTTTTCATGGCTGTGTCCCCAGTGCCTGGCTGTGTCTGGCATGTAATAGGTGCTCAGTAAATGTTTGTTAAAGGAATATGCATGAATTCAGCAGAGGTTTTCTGAGCTCAGAATATGTAGCAAGCACCACGTAGGCATGGGGCTCCAGAGATGGACAAAACGCAGTTCCATCCTGCCCTCAAAGAGCTCATAGTCCAGCCCTAGCTCCAGACTGGCACATAGTAGCACCCTATGAAATGCTTGTTGGATGAATACGTGAATGAATGAAGGATATTTTCAAGAAATAACACATTGTTTGGGATAGCTGGGATGTAAAGTGCAAGGTAGAAAGGGGTGAAAGGAGTTGGGACAGGCAGCTAGAGGTCTGGTCACTAGGAGCTTTTGCTGAGAGATAATGGGGAGCCATTGATAATTCTGTAGTGATATTGTCAGATTGGGCAGCAGTTCCGTGTAGGTCTCTGTCTTAGAGGATGAGTAGCGGGTCTACACATAGCTCTCAGCCTGTCTCAAACCATCCTCATCCTCTTCCTAACCATCCCCCGACTCCTCCCCTCCCATCATCCCGTCCGGGCTTGGCATCTTGGGGATGGGCAGGAGGGAAGGATCAAACTGGAGTCTCATGGGAGCTGACAAACCCTCCCAGGAGTCTCCCAGCCTCCGTCGACTGTCCTTCTGAAAGAAGGGATCTGGAGCCTGTGTGTGTTTTTCTGAGCCTCTAAGTCTGTTCTTGGAGTCCAGGCCTCCTTTGAGCAGGGAGCAGGGTCCGTGTTTGTGTTGGATGAGAAAGGAGATGGGTGGGAAAGGGTCTAGACTGAGAACCCCAGGGCAGAGTTAGATTCCTGAGTTTGCCCTGGGACCTTGCTCTCCTCCCCAAGCCCCTAGCACATTCTTCAAGCTAAGGAGATCCCATCTTGACAGACAGAAAGCAACAAACACAGTCCTGCAGTGTCAGACACCCTCACATACCACTACCCCAGCACCCTACTGTTGACCCGACCACGACAAAGACCTCAGAAGCACATTCAACACGGAGCGAGCTAGGGAGACCTCAGCTCCCTAAAGTAGTGCTAGTGTCCAAAGGACTCCAGACCCTCCCCAGCCCAGCCTCCTGCCTCCCAGGCAGACTTTCTCTGTCCTTCTTGCAAACCCATTCCAGTGTGTCTTTGCCATCTTGATGAGGTTGACACACCCCTATATCCCTCCCAAATCTCCCCAGCTGTGTGGAGATGAAGACTAGCCAGTTGACGGTCCCAGCAGGTCTGAGCTCTGAGCTCTGGCTCTGGGGTGAGAGTGACAGAGGGAAAAGGTGGAGGAGGGGAGACCCCCAGGGCTGAGGGCATGGGAGAAGGAACCAGGCAGAGGCTCTGCTCAAGACATTCCAGAGGACCTAAGCTTCTCCCAGAGCAAGGGACCCCACCCCACTCACCCCACATTAGCTGCCCAGGAAACAAACTACTGCTGGTCCTTGGAGTGAGACCCTCTAAAGTAATCAGATGCCTCAACCTCATTCATTCTTGAGAGTTGAACTTGACATTTTGCAGGTGAGCCAGGGTCAGGCGAACTGAGCCATGGGCCTGCTGTGAGACCTAGGGAAGCCACGGCCCCTTTGCAGGCCTCAGTTTTTTCATCTGGGAAATGGGCATCCTAGCTTTGCCCCACACATCTCTGGGCTTTTGGGTTGGGAGAGTCAAATGAGTTAACTGCTCAGGGATATTCCCAAGGTTACACAGCTGGTAAGCAGAGGAGCTCGGTGTCTGTCCCTGGCCCGAAGGATCCATCAATGCCCTCGACTGTGGCCAGGCCTCAATGCCTGTGGCACAAGCCAATAATAAAGGCATAGGTAAAAATCTTCAGAAGGTGTCTAGTCGGCAAAGCGATCACTGCTCGAATGCCCGCAGCCTGCTTTCTTACCCTGTAGAGGGAGTAAGGGAACTCAACCGTGTGCCCAGCAGGGATTGCCACGTGGTTCTCCGTCTCGATGCTGGGCAGATTATCAGCAAAGCCCTCCCCACCTCATACTCAGGGTCTTCCTCCCATAAAGGGCGGCATCACCAGGAGGTCATCGGGCCAGGGCCCTGCATGTTAGGTTCACGAGGGCCTGCCTCTCCC
The DNA here is from genome assembly GCF_006542625.1 of Nomascus leucogenys. Lineage (NCBI taxonomy): Eukaryota > Metazoa > Chordata > Mammalia > Primates > Hylobatidae > Nomascus > Nomascus leucogenys. Next base: position 18,808,065 of record NC_044404.1, read on the forward strand.
TCCCACCCTCTCCCCTGCCCTCCTTTCGACTGACCGGGGCACTGTGCCTTCTCTCTCCTGCCCTCTCCCCTGCTCTGCTCTGAACTGACTGGGACACTGTGTCCTCTCACTCTCCAGGAGCTCCTGCTGCACCACTCCCAGCCCCACTCCAGGAAAGCACTGCTTTTCCCCGTCCTCTTTCCGGGAGAGCTGGACAGCAGGTTCCACCTCCCCTAGATTTCCCAGACTACTGGGGATGACTGGATGCCCTCCTCTGTGTCCTTTGATAGATAAGATGCCTGTATCACTACTCCATGTCTCTATGATCTTTGCTAGTAGCTTCCCTCACCCGACCCAGGCCCTTCCTCCTCCTCTCCCCGGATGGAGGGCAGAGACCATGGCTCTTTCTCCTCTGAAGTCTCAGAGCCTTCAGCTCTCAGCCTGGGGCCAAAGTCACCATCCATGCCTGTTTGGGGAGTAAATAAGTGAACATCCCAGTAAGTGAACACCTGGACCTCCATCCAGGTCCCCTGAGCTGCGTTGCTAGAGACAAGCCTCCCCTGGTAGTCTGTGTTGCCAGCACTGACAGTGAGTTCCTATTTGTGGAACCTGGCCAGGCAGGGAAGGAGGGGATGGTCACAGACCTTAGGAGCTGGTAGAATCAAAGGAAGGGGCCTGAGAGGCTCTTTGAAAGCATTGGCTGTGGGCTTCAGTGTCGAAGGGACAGGAACTTCAGAGTCCAGAGGAGTGGCAGGCAGAGCAAGCCACACACAGTGACGCCAGACAGATCAAGAGTCCTGCTGTAATGTTTGCGTTAGAAGATGGGGCCATCCCAGTCTGGTGGGGGAGGCACAGTTCTCTGAGCTTGGAGAACTCCCTGACTGATGGGAGAGGCCTCATTAGTCAGTTTGCTCATTCATGCATTCATTCATGCATTTATTCATTCAATAGACAGGCCCAGAGTGACCCTTAGAGCCAGACCCTGGAGCTAGAGAGGTGAGTAAGCCCCTGCTGAGTTCTCAGTGGAAGGGGGATCCCTGGGTCAGGACCCTCCTTCAAGAGAAACACCGAAGACCAGCAGCCATCCCATGCATGAGGGCACGCAAATCAGGTAAACTGAGGACCTCGAAGCTACAGAGACTTCAAGGGAACAAGTCTGGCAAAGAGCGTTCCAGGGCCAGCCTGGCATTGTGCCCAGTGTGCTCGTGTCTCTGGGGTCTGTCCGGTGAGCATGGCACTAACGGCCTTTTCCCCACAGGTGATGAGCATCTTGGGCAACCCCAGCGCGGTGCCCCCGCAGCCACAGGCTGACTTCTCCATCTCCCCGCTGCATGGCGGCCTGGACTCGGCCACTTCCATCTCAGCCAGCTGCAGCCAGCGGGCCGACTCCATCAAGCCAGGAGACAGCCTGCCCACCTCCCAGGCCTACTGCCCACCCACCTACAGCACCACCGGCTACAGCGTGGACCCCGTGGCCGGCTATCAGTACGGCCAGTACGGCCAGAGTGAGTGCCTGGTGCCCTGGGCATCCCCCGTCCCCGTTCCTTCTCCCACCCCCAGGGCCTCCTGCTTGTTTGTAGAGAGCTACAAGGTGGTGTCAGGGTGGGGTATGTCCATTTTACAGATGGAAAAATTGAAGTCCAGCAAGACGGAACATTTCACCTAAAATGACACTGAATTGGGCAAAACCCAGGACATCTCCTGGCTAAACCCCTGCTTCTGTACTATGGCTCCAACAGAAATATAATACACAACACAAATATCACTTAACATTTCTAGTGGCCACATTTTAAAACATAAGAAGAAACAGGCCAGGCATGGTGGCTCATGCCTGTAATCCCAGCACTTTGGAAGGCTGAGGCAAACGAATCACTTGAGCCCAGGAGTTCAAGACCAGCCTGGTCAACATGGTGAAACTCTGTCTGTACTAAAAATACAAAAATTAGCCAGGCATGGTGGCACGTACCTGTAATTGCAGCTACTCAAGTAGGTAAGGCACAAGAATCACTTGAACCCAGGAAGAGGAGGTTGCAGTGAGCCAAGATCATGCCACTGTACTCCAGCCTGTGTGATAGAATAAGACTCTGTCTCAAAAAAAAAAAAAAAAAAATCAAGGGGAAGAAACAATGGAATTATTTTTACTAATATTTTATTTAACCCAATACATCCAAAAGATAATCATTTCAAAATGCAATTCATGTATAATTATTGAGATACTTTACATTCTCTTCATGCTATGTCTTTGACATCCTGTGTATGTTTTACACTCACGGCCCATTTTAATTTGGACACTGGGTTTTCAACAGAAATACTTGATCTGTATTTAAATTTCATATAGTTTGCAATTGAGAAAATAGACTTACACACCCAAAGTGTTCCAAATTGTAAGTTTTCCAACCACTAAATAACCCAATTGAAGATTAGTTTTTGACTTTAAATTAGTTCCAGTGAAATCGACATTTGAAATTCTGTTTCCCAGTTGCACTAGTCGCTAGCCATGTGCTGCTGGTGGCCACCGTGCTGGACAGCTCAGTGGGAGACCCTGCCCCTTCTGCCGCAGGGCATGGGAAAGCTGGGTTTCCAGCTCTCTCCTTCACTCCAGACTCTGCAGTGGTCTCATGCACCCATCCCAGCTGCTATCCCCTTTGTGCCTTGCCTTGAGGCAGGGACGGTGGACCCTCAGACCAAAGGCTGGAAAACGCAGGCCTGGACACAGCCTCTGATGCCTGGCAAGGCCAGCAGCAGGGCAGGCCCAGATGGGACAGGGAGCCAGAGGTCATGGGTCACTTTCCTGCCCCACCGCCCTGCAAAGGCCTCACCTGCTGGTGTCAAACTAATCAGAAGGGCGTGTGGCAAGAGGGTGAGGCCCCCATCCCTGAGGGCGTCCTCTCACCCAGCCCAGCCCTGGGCCAGCCTTTCTGACCTCTGCTTCCTGCCCACCCCCTCAACATACCCCTCCTCACGTGGCGTTGGCCTCCACTGCCAAATGAGGGCCAGCTGTGTCGGCCTCCACCTCCCAGCTGTGTTCACAACCCTTCCTGTGTGCGTACATGTTTGCATATGTGTATGTACACATGTGTATATGGGTGTTTGTGAGTACATATGTTGGGACATGTTACAATTCGTGTGTGTGCATGTGATGCATCTGAGTATTTCAGCACCCATGTGTTATTGCATACATCTTTGCATATGTGTGAATACATGTATGTGTCAGTGGGCACATGTGAGCATATGTGTATATGACTTCACATGTGTGTACATAAATGAGCATATTGTGCACACGTGATGTGCACATCTGTGTGTGAACACACATGTGCACACATGTAAGCATATGTATCTGCTTAAACAAACATGTTTAAATGTGCATTCAAGTCTGTACATATGGTTGAGCGTGTCTTTATGTGTGCCTGCACGTTTGGCATAGGTATGCATATGTCAATATGTAGATATGTATAATGAATATGCGTGTGTATAGATTTATATGAGTGTGCAAACGTGTGACTGTATGTACACGTGTATAGCCATGCATTGAGGCATGCACACATGCTTGAGTGTGTCTGTGATTGTGTGGGAGTACCTGTGTGTGGACACATATATTCTGTGTGCAGTGTGTAAATAGGGGTGAGTGTATGAGTGTATGTTTGGGTATGTCATAGGTGTGGCTGTGTGTACATGTGTACGGATGTGCATCTGGGTGTAGACATATGCCGTGTCTGTAGGTATAACTGTGTGTGTGTGTGTGAATGTGTGCGTGGGGGTCTGCATGTGTATTTGAGAGCAGGGTGCACGCATGCGCATGGGAGAATTTCCAGAGGGTCCCAGGGTGACCTCCTGACCCAGCCCATGTTCCTGGGCATGGAGCAGGACACACATGCTCTTGATAAATATTTTAGAGTGACCTCAGCGGCGGCAGCAGCCCCGGCCCGGGGCAGGCGTTAGTCACACCCAACCCCGGTGCCCTGCTCCAGGGGCGCCTGCTCAATTCGGAAATAAAATTAACCCCAAAGTCAGCATGGGGGTGGCAGGGGAGAGGATCAAAAAGGAAGGGGCCTAGGAGGCAAGAAAGGAGGGTTTGTTCTCCTCTTGCTTGGACAAAGCCAGCCAGAGCAGCTTCCTCCCCCCCCACCACCCCCCACTCCATTCTTCTCTTTTCTGTCCTCTCCTTCCACTCCCTTCTCCTCCTCCTGTCACTCCCCTTCCAGCTCCATCCCTGCTGCGCTGGCTTCTCCAGGAATAGCTCAGAACGCCTCTTGGCCACATTCTCCAGCCCTCCCCAAAGGGAGCCCAGCACAGACCCCACCTCACCCCCCAGAGACTCTGGGCCCAAGCTGGGAGGGAAGGGCTGGAGGAAAAGCCCCCTCCTCTGCCACCAATTAGTGCAGGCAGCCACACGCTTGCCTCTCTGAGACTCAGTCTTCCCATCTGTGAAATGGGGGCCACGGATTTAGCCGTCTCAAAGTGTTTCCATTGCACCACCTCCCTCTCCTTTGGCATTTTGGAGGCCCCGAGACACATCGTGTTCCCACTAACCACTTGCCCTACATCCCTGGGCAACTTAATCCATCTGTGGCTGGGATGTCCTGGCGTGTGTGCAAGAGTCCCATGTCCTGGACTGTGCCCGCATATGCCCAGGTCCATCTGTCCTCCCGTGACACCTGTCCTCTGCCCAAGTTCATCCCACAGGGCACTGGGCAAAATGCGTGCTCCTCATTCACATCATTCTCTAAGTTATTTGTCCCCAGGTTGCAGGTGCAAAAACGAGGCTCAGAGAGGCGAGGTAGCTTTTCCAAAATCCCACAGCATGGCAATGGTGGACCCAAAGTCTCCTGACTTCAAACCACAGATTTGTGGAGGCCACTCAGCAGTAATACACACCTTAGCCCACCCATGCGTGGATTCACGTCTACAGCTTCACATGCACATGCATATGGACAGATGCACATGCAGAGAGAGGGGTTTATATGTGAGTGTTCACTAATGTGTGTATACACAGCTTTAAGACATAAATATACAAAATGTGCATGTGTAAAGGAAGGAGGAATGACCATTTATTGAGCATCTACTATGGGTCTGGCATTTCATCCTCGTGCCACCCTATGCAGTACACGTGGTTATTCTCATTGGACAGATAAGGAAATGGGATCCCAGAGAGGCTGTTTGCCCAAGGTCACCCGGCAGCCCATCCTGATGTGTACACAGCCGCACCTGCAGCCTGGTCCCTGGAGAGCCACCTTCAGGTGTGCATGGAACGAGCATACACATGGACCAAACTCTTAGGCCCCAGAGTCCTCCTCCTCCTCTCCGTGGGCTTCTCATCTTCCCAGGGACACCTTCACTCCTTTTCCTGCTCTGGCCATTGTCCATCCACCTGTCCATCTTTCCTCGTCTCTGGGGGGGTGGGGGCAGGGGCCCAGGGATGGGGCACACGGCAGATTAATATGGCCCTGGTGTTCCCAGAGGCCAGGGCCGTACTAATGATGGGGCTGATAGAACGCAGAAGTGTGAAAAGAATTTTAATAGATCTGACAAGTCTAATAAGAATTTGTGTCTAGAAGGGTCCTCCTCTGGGGCTGCGGGCTGACGAGGCGCTGACGGCTGAGATTGTTTACCGGTTGGCATCACCACCACATCTCCTGCCAACTCCCAATTAATCTAATTTGAGACATTTAGAGCCCAGGCGCGGGCGCGAGGCAGAACAGGGGAGATGCGGAGAGACAGAGGGACAGGGAGGGCCGTTGACAGAGGCCATAATAAGAAATGTCACAGCCCTGCCCTAGCCAGCCCCTCGGCTCCACCCCTGGGAGAGGCAGGCTGTGCGGCCTGTTGGGTGCCCTTGAAGTTGGCAGGGTCGTCAGGAAAGTTTGGCTTCCTGGTGTTTCCTTGGCTACCTAGACAGGGCCTGGCAAGCTCCTACTGTGTGCTGGGCCATGGGCTGGTCGCTGGGAGAGGCTGACGAGGATAAGGCACACAGAGTGGCCAGAGGCACAGGCAGGACCAATGCAGGCTCCTCCTCCAGGACCAATGCAGGCTCCTCCTCCATGTCACGTGCTGCATGTGACTCTGGGCCAGCGACCTCTCGGTACCTCAGTTTCCTCATTTATAGAAGGAGAACACTGATACCTAAAGCATGGGGCAGTTGAAAGAAATAGATGTGGTCATGCCTGCCAGCACACAGCAGGTGGTCCATACATGAGGGTGCTCGCTTTGTTGTTCTGATTATTATTCAAAGCCTGTGAAAACTAGAACTACCATATTTATCAAAAGGATAGGAATCAGTTTATCAGAGGGATGCCTGCACTCCCATGTTTATTGCAAAACCATCCACAATAGCCAAGACAGAGAATCACCCTAAGTATCCATCAACGGATGAATGGATAAAGAACATATAGTATATATACCCAGTGGAATACTATTCAGCCATAAAAAAGAATAAAATCCTGTCATCCGCAGCAACATGGATGGAACTGCAGGTCATTTTATTAAGTAACATAAGCCAGGCACAGAGAGACAAACATCACATGTTCTCATATATGGGAACTAAGAAGGTTGATCTCATGGAGATAGAGAATCAAATGATGGTTACTAGAGGCAGGGAAGCAGGGAGGGAGATGAAGAGAGGTTGGTTAATGGGTGCAAACATACAGTTAGAAGGAATAAGCTCTAGTGTTTGGTAACAGAATAGGGTGGCTACAGCTAACAACAATGCATTGTATACTTCAAAATAGCTAGAAGAGAGGATTTGAAACACATAGAAATGATAAATACTGGGCCAGGCATGGTGGCTCACACCTGTCATCCCAGCACTTTTGAGAGGCCAAGGTGGGCGGATCACTTGAGGTCAGGAATTTCAGACCAGCCTGGCCAACATGGTGAAACCCCAGCTCTACTAAAAAATACAAAAATTAGCCAGATGTATTGGTGGGCACCTGTAATCCCAGCTACTTGGGAGACTGAGGCAGGAGAATTGCTTGAACTTGGGAGGCAGAGGTTGCAATGAGCCAAGATTGCACTATTGTACTCCAGCCTGGGAGACAGAGTGAGACTCCGTCTCAGAAAGAAAGATAAGATAAATCCTGAAGGTGATGGATGCCCTAAACAGCCTTACTTGATCGTTACACATTCTATGCACATAGCAAAACATCAGAGGTACCCCCCAAAATATGTGCAAATATTATGTATCAATTGTTTAAAAAGCCAGAGCTCTCAGCCCACCCACAGGAATAGCTGGAGAGGTTGGTGTGAGAGGTTGGCATGGTGTGAAGTAAGGAGGGGAGGCAGTGGCTGCTGTGACTCAGGGGAAGTGTCACCTGCCTTAGCGGCGTGCCCTTGGACAGATCGCTTACCTTGCCTGGAGCAGAACATGGGATCAATGTGGAATTTGGGGTGTAGAGCACCTCGTGCCCTCTAAAGTGTTGTGCATGTATAAAGGGTTATTCTCTAGGAGCCTGCAGGGGTGGCTGGGAGCCAGGCTCAAACTGCCTGGGTTTGAATCCTGGCTCCACAACTTACGAACTGTGTGATCTTTGAAGTGGTGCAGTCTCTCAGAGCCTCAGTTCCATCATCTGTAAGATGCGGATACCACCACTACCAGCCTCATAGAGTTGTTGTGAGAATTAAATGGAAAATGAGCACAAAATGCTTAGAACAAGACCCGGATAGAACAAGCTCTCTGTAAACACTGGCTCCCCCTCTTTCTATTCCGACTGTCCGTCTAAGAATGAGGCTTTTTTTTTTTTTTTTTTTGAGACAGAGTCTCGCTCTGTTGCCCAGGCTGGAGTGCAGTGGTGCAATCTTGGCTCACTGCAAGCTCCACCTCCCGGGTTCATGCCATTCTCCTGCCTCAGCCTCCCGAGTAGCTGGGACTACAGGTGTGCACCACCACGCCTGACTAATTTTTGTATTTTTAATAGAGACGGGGTTTCACCGTGTTAGCCAGGATGGTCTTGATCTCCTGACCTTGTAAACCGCCTGCCTTGGCCTCCCAAAGTGCTGGGATTATAGGCATGAGCCACCACACCCGGCCAGAATGAGGCTTCTTAACGAGATGGATCCTGCCAGGTAAGGCAGGCTCCCAGTAGCAGAGTTGGTGTGGCCAGGGCTACAGGGTCCCCCCAAGGCCAGAGATGGGAATGGTCCTACCCTCACGCAGAGTAAGGGGCAGACCCAAGGCAGGACCAGGCTGACTGCCACCAACTCTGCTCTACCAATTGGGAGCCTGGAGGCCAAGTGACTTCAGAGGAAGGCTGGCAGTCCCTGGGGGCTCAGCTCAGACCCTAGGCAGACTCAACTTTCCTCTCATCACCCACCCTGGAGCCTGGTAAGCAGAGGGGCACAGGGTTCAGACACTCCAGAGAGATCCCAGGGCATTTGCACATCCTTTGGGACTCTTGAGGGCCAAGCCCCTGCATGCTCTGTAACCACCACCTTAAAGAACAGTGTCTCACTTCATCCTCATAGCAGCAGCCCTGGAGGAGGCTGGACTTTGTTTTCCCCATTCTACAGACAAGGAAGCAGGTCTAGAGAGGTCAAGTGATGTGCCCAGGGCCACATGAGCAGGAGGTAACTGGGACTGCAGCCACCTCATCTGCTGCTTCATCCCCTCCTGCCCCCATCAAAGGCCATGTTTACTTACTAAATCCCAATCCTAGTCTTCCGCTGCTTCCAAACCCACATCTCTCAAGCTCACAATGTGCCAGGCACAGTACCAGCTAGCCACTTTGTACGTATTTCTTCTTTAACCTTCGTAACAGCTTCTCAGATAGGTGCTGTTACGATCCCCATTTTACAGACAAGGAAACTGAGGTTTGAATAGATGAGGTGGGATGCCCCAGATCACACATTAAAAGTTGGCATGTGCAGGATTTGAACCTCCGTCATTTGAACCACTAGGCAATACGGTCTCCCATGGCTCAATGATTGGCACTGACCACCTGGCCTCCCTGGCCTTGTCCTCAGGCCATGCCTATCACCTTTTGGCTCCACCCACCTACCCTGGGCAGGAACCTTCAACCTTGGGGAAGCATGTAGAGTGCTACAGCGTCCCCTGTGGGCAGGTGACAGAACAAGTGTTGAGCCAGGCCTTGTAATTCCTAATGCAGTTCTTTCCATCTTCCTCTTGCTTCTGGATCCTACAGATCCCAGGGGTTTGGACTGGCCACAGCCACAGATCCCAGCTTGGGAGGCAGCATCCCTGTGCCTCTGGAGGCGTTGGCCACACCTCAGTCAAATCATTTGGTCAGGGCTGATTTCTGTTGTAGCCTCAGAAAGGCAGAATTAGTAGTCAAGACAGAACACATGTACATGCAGGTCAAGGGTCATCCCTGCACACACACAAATATAGAGGCAGGTACCTGGCTCAGTTGGAACTCACGTGTACACAGTGCCTGCACATGCACTGGCATTCCCAAGGTTCATCTATTCACAAAGGTGCACACAACTCACACACGTGCACATGTGTGTGCAAATGTTGCTCTTGTGTGGACATTCATGTGCAAGCCAATTATTCAAGGAGATTCTTATTTCTGTTGTTCACACACACAAGTATGCATCACTCTCAGGCACACACACCCTCAGACACTCATCTGTGTCCTCTGGGTGACCAGATGGGCAGAGCTGTAGGTCTCAGCTCCCTGCGTATCTGTGTCCGGGCTCCTTCTGCGTGGATCCCTCAGCTCACCCACAGCCACTTTGGCCTTGCAGCAAAGGTCTTGCTTTGCCTTATCTGTAAGCTGGGCACAGATAGAGAAGGCAGAGAGACCTTGCCCTCATCATTACCTGCACTCAGGGATTCACAGGGCCTTCTCCATAGCAGATATATGTAGTGGGCTTGTTGAGGGGTGGTTAATTCTTTGCTCAGCAATGTGGGTAATCTTCTATGCCTCCCTAGGACCTTACCAGAGAGCTGGGCACACAATGCATTAAACATATTTGCTGAATTATTGGAGAGGAGGTGAGAGAAAGAGCTTCATGAAGAGATGGATAGATGGAAAGATGGAAGGATGGATGGATGGATGGATGGATGGATGGATGGATGGATGGATGGTGGCTGGGTGGATGAGGGATAGATAGAGGATGGATGGATAGAAGGATGGATGGATGGATAGATGGATGGATAAATGGATATATGGATGGACAGAGAATGGATAAATGAATGGGTGGATGGATGGATGGATGGATGGACAGAATGGATGGGTGGATGGAGGCATAGGTGCATGGATATGGCTGGATGGATGAGAGGATGAGTGGATAGAAGGATGGAAGGATGATGGATGGATGAAAGAATGGATGAATAGACAGGATGGATGATGGATGGATGGGTGGGTGGATGGATGGATGGATGGGTGGATGGATGGGTGGATGGATGGATGGATAGATGGATGGGTGGGTGGATGGATGGATGGATGGATGGATGGGTGTAGATAGCGTGAATGGAAGAATAAACAAAAAGAACCTCAATTTCTAGGAGAGTCTCTTCTTTTTTCCAGCTGCTGTTGATTATCTGGCCAAAAATGTGAGCCTGTCCACCCAGCGTCGTATGAAGCTCGGGGAGCACTCCGCCGTGCTGGGACTCCTGCCTGTGGAAACTGGCCAGGCCTACTAGGGCCCCTGGGGCGACTTGCCCCAGCCCAATTCCCAGTCCAACCCTAACTGACCCCTGAGTCTCCCAGCCTTGCTCTCTCATCCCCCTGTTGTCCTAGGAGGCCAGGAAAGGAGCCCACCTGCTTCTCATCACCGGCCCCCTGGAGGTAGACAGCCAGCTTGTCACTCACCTGTGGTTAGGGATCCAGAGTGATGCCCTTGGAGTCTGCTCCCCACTTTCCCCAAGGAGGGTTTCTGGTCAGCCTCAAGTCCTCCCCGTCAAATCCCATGGTGGCCTCTGTGCCATCTCAGGCATGGAGATTGAGGCCCACCTTGAACACCTTGGGCACCCAGAGGAGGATGGTGCCTGAGAGGAGGTCCTGCAGCTCTTTGGACCCAACTCCAGTGGGTGCCCTAGCTAGAGGTGGAGGTGAAGCTTTCAGGACTGCTCTCAGCTGGATGTACTGGGAGCCAGCCCTGCAAGGAAGGTCCCTGGCTCAGTGTCAGAACCACAGCCCTTTCCTCCTCTAGACATTGGGACTCCAGCAGAGAGGGGACCCTGGCTCTGGGGTCTTCCCAGGGGAGTCAGCAGGGGGGCAGTCTCACCCCCACCCCGGAATATGAAGGACTTCAGAACCCTCCCCAGACACCTCTTCTGGGCGCACGGGGAAATCTAGCACAGGCAGGGAGACTGGGGAGACCAGGAAGAGGCTTAACCAGAGGGCAGGGGCACATGGGGGTGGGGTTTGTCAGCCATGGGCCCACCCAGGATACAAGGACCCAACTCAGGCTTCTGGAAGCAGAGGTTTCTTAGCCTGAAGCCCAAGTTCCCACCATGTCCACTCCATCTGGGGCCTGGGGAGCCCACAGAACTTTTCAGTTTCCTTCATTAGCTGAATCAGATGAGATGGGGAGGGGATAAAGTCTTGAGGATACATGAGTGGAGGAGCAGGAAGTGGGCTCAGAAGGCGCTTTCATAACCAGGTCCCTCTGTTTGTGGGAGGGCAAGCCTTTGTTGCCCAAGGCTTCAGCTCTTTGCCTGCAAGTCCACACCCCAGGGAGTTGAGATTTTGCCCAAAGCCTTCCGCAGAGGCCCGAGCCCATCCTTACCATGCCCCATCCTCTAGGAAGAGGCCTCCCTCTTCCCCAAACCCCTTTCAGTTTCTGGGGATGCAGAGAGCTACCCTCAGAGCTTTGGAGGAGGGCTCTAGACTGGGCAGGGATTGTTTGCCCCATAGACAAGATGATCTCCCCTGGCATGTTGTTAGGGGCAAATCGCTGTCCTGCTCAGAGTGGCATCTTTCAATGTTGCCTCCATCTTGGCCAAGAGGTCCCTGCCTCCTGATCCGGCACAGCTGAGCTGGGGCAGATGTGACTAGTTTTCAAGCTACCACCCCTGGGCAGAGGAAGATGTCAACAATTCCAGAGCAGAGGGAAGAGGCACCTTCCTTGACCACGCCAGTGGCCTCCTGAAGTTCTATTCTCTTAAGAGCTTGGGGGGGGGTGATTCAAACCCCGGATTCCTCCTCCCTGGGAACTTTTTACCACCTTTACCTATTTATCAAAATCATATTCATCTTTACCATCACTGTCACTGTAATCTACATTCCATCACCTTTATCAGGTGCTGCTGAGTACAAAGTACTCAGGATGGGAGACACAGCACTGAATTCACCAACATTGGACCAAACTGCTTGTCCCCACCTGGGTTCGTGAGGCCACCTCTTTGCTCAATCCATGCCTTTTGCCCTCAGCCAACAAGACATTCCTAGAGGGAAAGGGCTGCTGCTCTGGGAGTCAACCTGAGTTCCTCCCTCCTGGGGAGCTGGGTTGGCAAGATTCTAGGACACTCACCTGCATGGACGTCACCTCTGTGACAAATGCTCACCTGTTTCTCATCTTCAGACTTGGTGATATCAAGCCTGTTCTGGACCATGACCAGGCTGGCTCATATCTCTGGTTTACAGAAACCTGTAAAGAACTGGGGACAAACAGACTTTGGTAGCAGCAGACACATGTGGCCCATCAAGATCAAGGTTGCAACTGGAGCGTCCACTGCAAGGAGACCTTTGGTTCTTCAAGCTCGGGACAAAAAAGAAGACTCCGTTATCGCTTGGTAACCCAGTCCCTGCTTTTGTAGCTATCACAGCAGAAAGCAGCTCTTCCTGAAGACCAAACACTCGTCATCCACATTCCTTGAATGGCCAATCCTTCCACCTGGAGGCCTGCCTCAGAAAGTGTCTGAGTCTCCTGACACCCTCTGTGACTCAGGAGCAGGGATCTCAGGCAGCTGACATCAAAACCACCCAGTCCCATCCCCAGGAGGTGACATTCCAGTGCTAGGACCAATCTCAGATATCTGGTCCCGATGGTGAAATGGAACAAAGACCTGCTTGGGAATAAGCCAAATGATTTCTCATGATGTTGAGCATAAGTTCTCCCAAGCCATCATCTTGGTAGAAAATGGGACTTATTCCTCGAGGGGCCCCACCCCCTTCAGAAATAGGCCCTTGACCCTGATAGGTTCTCTGTAAAACCCGTATATTAACACATCTGGCCAACTTGGTTATAAAATTCAGCCTTGTGTTGGCAACTCGAAACATCACCAGAGAGGTGATGCTGAATGAGAGACACAAGGCCTCCATCTCTTTGGGGCTAACCACAGCCTGAGAAAGGCGGCCTGGGTTCCAGCGGCCAGGCCGTCCCAGAAACAACCCCCATCCATCCCTGTAAATACAGTCTGTAGCAAAATAAGAGCTGCTTCCTCCAGCTTATCACAAGTCGCCGTTGGTCCTCTCTAAGGAGGGCTCTCTTCTGAGTTCATTGTACAATAGTTGGAAATGTGGTGATGTGCTGTTCGTTTATAGAAAGTTGACTTTTTATAAATATATATATACTAAAAAAGGAAAGAAATCCCCCACAGTGTGTGTCGTGCTAGTGCCAGAGACCATCTGTAGGGATATATCTTCATATTGTGTGTTTCAAATTATACATTCCAGGCTCTAGTGGGTTCTTTCATTCTTGTTCCTTTATTTTTTTCATTTGGTATTTCTCTCTTGCTATATAAAGAAAAAAAGAAGTGATGTGTAAGAACCAAGCTATGCTTTTATACTTCCATTTTATACTTGATTTTCCTTTGTTGTTCTTTCGCCAGAGGAACCTGAAAGGGCAGAGCAAACAGAGAACTAGGGGGATAAGAGAGAAGAAAAGAATGGAGAGAGAGCTTTGCCCAGAAGGAAAATGAAGAGTCAGATTGAAATCTGACTCTGGCTTGACAACAGGACAGGTCCCAGAGTTTGACCACTCTGCCAGAATCCAGTGTTTTAAGATGCAGTTGGTGAAGCATCCAAGATTTTGGATCCTGGGCCTCAGTGACGCTCCATCACCCAACTAAAAAGATGTTCTCCGGGACCTCTCTCAGGCTGATGTTCTTCTCATCAAGCTCCCAAATGTGTCTCGCACTATTGGACACTTTTTGGGGGTACACAGGTCTTCTCTCCTCCCCTCCTTCAGAGGCACCAAAACCAAGACCAAATGGGGGTTCTCTAGCCGCCAACTTGAAACGCTCTGAGACTTCTGTGTATTTGATGCTTCTTCAAGTCAGCTCTGACATGGCCAATTCCCTGACCTGGGAAATATTTACATAGTACTCTAGATCATTCCTTCTTCCTAGTAACTGCAACTTTGTTGCTTCGGTGTTTGACTCACAGCCATTTTCCCCCATGCGGAAGTGAGTGGGTGTACGTGAGGGTGTGAGTGGGGTGTGTGCGTGGGCGTGTGGGCATGAGGTGTGTGTTTAAATATAATCGCACCATAATTTATTCAGCTATATGGAGTAGTAGACTAGAAAGAGAAACTGGTATTTGCTTTAACTACCTGCTGCTTGTAAGCGCTTCCTCTGTAACTCAGGCGTAACTGTTATACATTAAAAGAAATTAAAAGCATTTTGAAGGTTTCGTGTACTCAATTGATTGTCATTATGCAGCTGCATAAGGGACTCTGAGGGGTGTCCAAGAAGCCTTTGGACCTAATTTAGAGGATGACGGTAGAAACTGCATTTCTCTTGCTCCCCACTGGGTCCTCTAGTGCCAAGCAGCTGCGAGGTTTCTAGTGAATGCCTAGTCAATATTTGATCAATGGATGTTGTTACTTTAAGCCTCTCTCTGAGCTCATAGAAACAGCACAGTGTCAAAGAATAAGGTGAAACTTTAGTTCTCTTCACCAGAGCAAACTTTTCCTGCTGCTAACCTTAGAACCCTCAGTGGCTCTCTCGCATTACACAGGATTTGGGAGGTAGAAGAGAGCTCAGAAACTTATGTATTGCTTGGAAGCATATGGGGATTCTCGGGCAATTTTCTGGTTTTGTTCTTTTTAGAGATGGGGTCTTGCTGTGTTGCCCAGGCTGGAGTGCAAGGCTATTCACAGGTGTGATCATAGCACACGCCTTGAACTCCTGGGCTCAAGTGATCTTCCCGTCAGCATCCTGAGTCATTGGGACTACCAGTATGCCTGGCTCTTTTTGAATTATTGACGGCGAGATCTCCAGAGAAAGCTGTAAGGGAATGAAGGAAGCAAGATGGGACAAGTAAAGAAGCTGAGCAAAGAGGTGATTTTACCTGGCGTCCAGTTTCAACCTGATGCTACAAGGAGCTCTGGAGTGTGGATTGTAGTACCAGAGTAGTCCCACCTTGAGGCCGGGGGCTGGCCTTTGGTACTGTGTCAGTCAGTCATTGACTGCTGGCTGTCCCGTTGATGTGGGTGGGTGGGTGATATGTAAGTGATATATAAACTATCTGCCCAAGCATCTCTAAAGTGGCTTTTGTGGGCTGCAGGCACTTCTCCAGAGAAAGCACAGCTATGAGCCCTTAGCAACAACAAGCACATCAGTTAGGGGACACGTGCACTGGCCCAGGAAAAGGGACCTGAGCAGGGACCAGCAATGTCCACTCCACATATGTTCCCCTGGCCCTAAACCTGGGTAACCAAGTCATTCCAGGGCTCTGGTTTCCTTGGATTATCTTCTGAACAGGAATGTAGTGGGGTGAGAGAGTTGTTGGTTGAAACTGTACGTGAAGAATTGGTAAGGTGCTTCTGTCGACCTGTGTCCAGTTAATCCAGCCAAATTCCCCAGGGCAAGGTCTGGAGGGAAACCCTTGGGTCTGAAACCAATCAGAAGTTGCCCCAGTATCTTTCTCTGCACAGAGTCCCTGGAGTGTGATAAGCTCTGTGCCGGTCCCCTATGGAATCCAGAAAGCGTATATCAGAGCTAGTGCTCCCAACCATGTCCTGTCTCACATCTGTCCCCCACCTACCCACCTGCAACCAATCTATCCTTCAGGTAAGTCAGGAAGATGTGGGGGAGAGTCAGCTCTGCATCTAACTCACTATGGGTCCTCAGACAATTTTCTTCCCCTCTTGGACCCTATTTCCATATATTTTTAAAAAGTAGGCTTGCTGACATCTAAGGATCTTCCAGGTTACCGTGATGATAACCTAAGCCAAAGGTTTGTTGTCATGCAGGCAGCTCAGAGAGTGCCTGCATCGCTTGGAGGTGTCCGTCACAAGTGCTGGGAAAGCAACACAACACATGAGGTGCTGAGTGCATGAGGCCAAGGAGCTCCACAACATAGCCTGCCCTTTGAGACCCCCCACTTGGGGAGCTTTGCTAGAAGCACCCCCTGCCCCAAAGACCTTTGTGTGCATCCCAAGGAAAGCTGAGGAATGTAGTTTTCTACCCAGCCACATGACTGCCCAAAATAAAATCAGGTTCCTGTATATAAAAGAAAAGAGGAGATGGATAGACAAGTGTATCCGTCAGCTACTGCCACAATAATGCTGCATAACAAAGCAGTCTCTCTTCCTGGTTTCATTGATCTGCACGCCTTATGGTGAATGAGTTTCACAGCCTTTCCTTGGACAAAGTTTGCTAGTGAGGGAAAGGAGCTCCTTAGATAAATGAAGCCTCTGAGGTGGGAGGGACACACAGGACAGGGAGACCGAGTGCAATTGCACCTGCTGTGTGGCTGAATCTAGAATATCTGGTCCTCCTCAGAGTACAGGTTCCAGAGCTCCACCGTTCCCCTCCCTAGGCTGCCACTGACTTACTCTGAACAGAGATAATTTTCCTACTACTGACAATGTAAACAGCTTCAGTGAGGAGTGGGGACCCATTTCCCAAAGGCAGCAGGTGGGGCTGGTGTTCAGAGCTCCAGTCACCTTAGCTCTTAGCACCTTAGTTCAGAGCTCCAGTCACCTTAAAAAGTGCTTCCTTAGGTAAATCCCCACCCCTTAGTACTCTCTGTGTGACCACAGGCAAGTCACTTCCCCTCTGCTGTCTCATCTTTCAAATGGAAGTAAAATCTGTCCCACTGTGTCAGCATAGAATACAGTAACCAACAACCCCAAATGTTGGTGGCTTAAAACACCAGAGATTTGCTTTCTTCTCATCCATATTCATGACCACTACTCATCCTAGTCGGCTTGAGGGAGACAGGCATCTCCTTGAGCGTGCTGGCCTCAGGTACCCAAGGAAAGACAGAGCAGGTGGATCAGGCACTGGCTTTTAAAGCTTCCACTCAAAACACAGACACATCTGCTCACATGCCATTGGCCAGAGCAAGTCACATGGCCACACTGCACTTCAAAGGGAGCAGGGAGGTGTAATCTACCACTTGCCTGGGAAGTGGAAAGGGGGATTGCACCTGCTGCCCAGAGGGTTTTTATGAGGATCAGGAGGAGAAGCAAACACCTTCCTGAAGTACCTGCTCTGTGCTCCTCTCCAAGGTGGGCCCTGGAGGGAGGGTGGGGCAGGGAGCCTCATTAAAAAGAACAGGAGACATAGATGGCCCCTGCTCTGAGGAAAGGGGAACACCACTTAATCGAGCTCCTAAGTGGCTCCAGACAGCAGCCTTTTGTGCATCATCAGTATAACAACAGCTTTGTGAGGTGGGAATTTAACCTTTTGAGGTACAGGAAGGAAATCAAGGGTCAGAAAGTCTTGGCTCAAGCTCACATCACTAGTCAGTGGTGGAAACTGAGCTCTCCATGGTCATGTCTGATTTTAATATCAAAGCGCTGGGGAGATGGAGCAGGGATCTTGTGTGAGGGTGAATCCCCAGGGTCTCTACCCCCATAGAAAACAGGTGGGGCTGCCTTCTGCTATGGGGCTGACATCAGAGGGGCTACCCCAGGTAAGGGAGCCCCGTGGGTCACCTTCTCATCTGGCAATGAGACACCCGCCAGGAAGCCCTCGGGTATTAGCAGTGGAGTGACCCCTCCCAGAATTCACACCACATTCATTCCCTTGGGCATGTTGGCTAGAACTAAGAGCTTAAGAAAGAAACACTAATATTACGTACCAGGTACTCCACATCCATAATTTTAGTTCACCCTCCCAACATCCTGCAAGGTGGACATTGTGACAAATGAGGATATGGATCCAGACAGTGAAGTAACTGGGTCAAGCCTCCTCCAACTAGAAATTGGAGAAGTAGGGATTCAAACCTAGATCTGCCTGATCTCAAATGCCTTGCCCATCACACCAGGCTGCTTCCCCAAAGTGGAGCTATGACACTGGTTAAACTATAAGGACAGTGCTTATTGAAAGGAAGTGTAACAGTCAGCTATGTCACAATAATGCTGTGTAACAAACCACCTCAAAACTCAGTGGCTTAAAACAAGCATTAATTCTCACATTCACAGGTTTGTAAGGTTTGTAAGTTGACTATGGTTGGACTAATCTAGGCATGGATGGTATGATAGGCACAACTCTAAGATGTCCCCTAAGATTCCTGGCCCCTGGTGTACACACCCTATTTAGTTCCCACCCCTTGAGTGTGAACAGGATCTGTGAATATAATGGACTAGTCACTACATTCACAGGGTTATCTTACCTGGCAAAGGTGATGGAATACTCAGTCACTCTCATGATTATGTTACATTACATAAGACTTCATCACAGCAGACTGCAGTGAGATCCTCCTGCTGGAATTGAGAAGTAAGCTGGTTACATGGCTAGGATGTTAAGGCATCCTCTAAGAGCTGAGAGTGACCCTTGTCCAACAGCCAGCAATAAAATGGAGACCTCAGTCTTACAGCCACTAGAAACTGAATTCTGCCAAAAGCCCAAATGAGCTTGGAAACAAATTCTTCCCCACACAGGCCTTCAGATGAGATAATAGCCCCTGCCAACCCCCAATTTCAACCTGGTCAGATCCTCAGCAGAATACCTAGCTATTCTGCACTCAGACTTTGACTTGCAGAAACTGTGAAAAAATAAAATGAATGTTGAGTTAATCCATGGAGTTTGTGGTACTTTGTGATTCAACAGTATAAAACTGATACAGACAAGCAGCTTGGCTTCAGGCTGCAAGTCTGACAATATTTGTTCTGGGAGTCCATTATGAAGGCAGCTTCTAGGCAATGATTACAAATCATGAGCTCAATGGATGTTGTGGGGGTTCCAGTTCAATCTCCATTTCAAGAGCCTTCTTTTGTCAGATTCATTGACATCCCATGGCCAATGCAAGTTTCATGGCCAAGCTCAAAGTCAAGGAATTGGTATGTATATTCCACCCATCTTAAGGTATGAAAAGAGTATAAATGTCTAATTCTGTAATAGTGAAGAATTAGGACCCATTATTCAGGAAATTTAGGGGAAAATCCCTCTGTCTGTTTCTACCTCCTCCACTTCCATGGATACACAACTGATCAATAAGCAGTTATCTCCACGGTGAGTTTAAAGTTCATGAAACCCCATACCAGCCCTGTCACATTGGTCCACAGAAGATAGGCCGCCAAGACAGACATATGGGACTTAGGGGAAGTCCGGTGAATGTCAGAGTATCAGTAGGAGTATCAGGATGAAGTTTGTGGGGTATCAGGAGACGCTTTGGACATCTGAACACCAGCAGGAGCATTCCCAGGCAAAAGGGTAGAAAAGTTGACATAGAGGTGGCTGGTTTCCCTGGGACCTTGTGCTGGGTCCCACCTAATTGACCCTACAGATCCCTTCCTCCTGTTGTGAAGCCAGGCTTGAGGTAAGCACTTTAGCTGCCCATACTATAAGAATAAGCATTTTTTTTCTGTCAGGCACTTTACATACAAGATTTGACTACAGTTTTAAGACAGCAGGCTCTGGATCCAAGCAGCCTATGTTCCAGTCCTGACACCACTACTGTATAATCTTGAGCAAGTGGGGTCTAAACTTCTCTGAAGATTCAGTTTCCTCACCATCTATAAAACTGGCATAATAATGGCACCAACCTCCAAGGTGGTTGTGAGGATTAAATGAGATCACAGAATAAAGAAATCAACCTAACTCTCTTTAGCCCTATGTTTTGCACATTTATTTGATCATAGGGCCTTTTATTGTAGGAATGCTTATTAACATTACAGGGAGATGCTTGGAGCTTTCTAGCAGCCAATGGAAAGTGGGAAATCTGAAGAGTTACACAACCACTGATGCCAATGAGAAAATAAGAATCTTACTAAAGGAAGGTTCAAAGATTTCTACCCTTCAAAAGGGTAGGTTCAAATAATTTCTCTCTGGGAAGAGACTGTGTGATACAATAAATAAAAACTCAGGAAACTTGTGAAATGTATATAGATGAGTTGTGAGGGATTGTTTCTCACAATGGTCTTCAATATAGGTTGATAGCAGTTTAGTGAATATAACCCTGCTGGCAGGTGAGGAGATATGAGAACAGGATATAATCTAGATACTGAGTTCTTTGATGTGTTCATTTGATCCAGGGATCATTTGGGAACATCTAGAGAAGGAGGGTAATCCCATCAAGAAAATCATACTTAACATGACCTTTTAAGAACTAGACTTTTGTTTAATGGCAAAGAACTGAACAATATACACTCTGGAAAATTTTTAGAGTGTCAATTATATAGATATTTAGGTTTTTTATAGACAGGATTATCAGAATCTGACAATCTCCATCTTTTAAGGTCTATGTTTAGACCTTTTTCATTTAATGTAATAAGTGATGTAGTTGGATTTAGGTCTATCATTTTATCTTTTTTTCTTCCTGGTTTTAACCTCTTTTGTTCATTTGTTTCTGTGTTGCCTTTGTGCTGCCTTCCTTCAGATTATTAATTTAATATATATTTTAGTGTTTCATTTTGATTTATCTATTGGCTTTTTGCCTATATCTCTTTCTATTATTTTTTAGTGATTGACCTGGAGATTATAATATACATACCTAACTTTTTACAGTCTACTTAGAGTTAATTTGTACCTGTAAATAAAAATAAAACATAGAAGCCTTACAATCCTTGATATTATAGTTGTCCTATGTACATACATTGAACCCTCCCAGACAATGTTATATTTTATAATCATATATTTTAAAGAACTTAAGAGAAGAAAAATAGTGTATTATATTTACCCAGATATCTAACATTTCTGTTGCTCTTTCTTTATTCCAAGTTTTCTTCTGGTATTGATTGCCATCATCAAGAAGAACTCCCTTTAGCTTTTCTTTCAGGGCATTTCTTCTGGTTAAGAATTCTCTGTCACAATAATGAGATCGGGTTGTTTAAAAGTGTTGCAAACCACCGCCTTTAACCTTCTTGCTCCTGCTCTGACCATGTGACATATCTGCTCCTACTTGGCCCTCTGCTATAAGTAAAAGCTCTCTGAGGTCCCCCCAAAAGCCAAGCAAATGTTGATGCCATGCTTGTATAGCTTGCAG
Organism: Nomascus leucogenys; assembly: GCF_006542625.1. Taxonomy (NCBI): domain Eukaryota; kingdom Metazoa; phylum Chordata; class Mammalia; order Primates; family Hylobatidae; genus Nomascus; species Nomascus leucogenys. Next base: position 18,829,325 of record NC_044404.1, read on the forward strand.
AACTGTGAGCCAATTAAACCTCTTTCCTTTACAAATTACCCAGCCTCAGGTATTCCTTTATAGCAACACAAGAACAGACTAACACAGGGGTGGAAGTGATAATGTGACTTCCAGGCCAAAGGATTAAATTGTCATATATGTTTCTCTAACAATCTTTTCCCCTACCATATTCATCAGAGAAGCTGCATAATCCAGAAAATGCAGCTACATGATGATGAAATCTAATGGATGCAGATGCTGAGACCTATAGCAGACTTTGTGAGATAAAAACATAAAACCTTGCTGTATTCAGGAACTGAGATTTTGACATTGTAGATTACTGCAACTTATCCCCACTAATCCTGAATAATATCCCATGTGAGAAATATTTAGTCTATAAAACATGTCTCTAGAGTTTAAAAAATAATACTAAGTATTAACAGATTGAACTACGATGATGAATACATCATTATACATTTGTCAAAATCTGTAGAATGTACAGCACCAAGAATACACCCTAATGTAAACTATGAACTTTGGATGATAATGACGTTGGTGCAGTTTGGATCTGTGTCCCCACCCAAATCTCATGTTGAATTTTAATCCTCAATATTGGAGGTAGAGCCTGGTGGGAGGTGATTAGATCTTGGGGGTGGATTCTTCGTGAATGCTTTAGCACCACCCCTCAATGCTGTTCTCGTGACAGGTGAGTGAGTGAGTTACCATGAGATCTGGTTGTTTAAAAGTGTGCAGCACCTCCCTCTTCTCTCTCTTCCTCCTGCTCCAGCCATGTGAAGACACTTTCTCCTACTTTTCCTTCTGCCATGAATAGAAGTTTCCTGAGGTCTCCCCAGGAGCAGAAGCCACTATGCTTCTTGTACTACAGAAGCATGAGCCAATTAAACCTCTTTTCTTTATAAATTACCCAGTCTCAGGTATTCCTTTACAGCAGAGTGAGAACAGACTAATACAGATGTGTTAAAGTAGACTCATCAGTTTTAATAATGTATCCCTCTGGCAGGGAATGTCAAGAGTTGGGGAGGTTGTGCATGTGTGGGGGTGAGGGGTAGATGGTAACTTTCTGTACTTTATGCTTGATTTTTCTGTAAACCTAAATCTGCTCTTAAAAAATTAGGTCTATTAAAAAAAACTTTGGGAAGCCGAGGTGGGCAGATCACGAGGTCAGGAGATCGAGACCATCCTGGCTAACGTGGTGAAACCCCGTCTCTAGTAAAAATACAAAAAATTAGCTGGGCGTGGTGGTGGGTGCCTGTAGTCCCAGCTAGTTGGGAGGCTGAGGCAGGAGAATGGCATGAACCCGGGAGGCGGAGCTTGCAGTGAGCCGAGATCGCTCCACTGCACTCCAGCCTGGGTGACAGAGCAAGACTCCTTCTCAAAAAAAAAAAAAAAATTCACAGATTCAGATATTGTATTTTTTAAACCACACATTTTAATGTTGATATCTATTTCTTATTTCTCTCCTATAATGAGAAAATTGGCATTTCCTTCAATGTTTCTTCAAATTTTTACAAAATTTTTGTTAATTACATTATTATTTTTACTTTATTATGCCCATATCAAATTACCTTCTGTTTTATAAACATAATTTTCATAGTTGTTATGTCTTACATGTCTATTTAATAAATGGATTAAATGCTCATCACAAATGCTTTCAACATGGTTTCTACAAGATTTTTTAAAAAAGAATCCTCTTAGTTTTCCTTCATCTAAGAATATCTTTCTTTTGCTTTCATTTCTGAAGGATATTTTTGTTAAATAAAGAATTCTGGGTTGACAATTATTTCTTTCAGAAAAGATGTCCTAATATTTCTTCTAGCATCTATGGTTTCTGCTGAAATATTCACAGTTATTTGAAGGGTTGTTCGTTCTTAGGTAACGTATCATTTTTCTGACTACTTCAACAATTTCTCTTTGTTTTTGGCTTGCAGAATTTTTGTTAGGTTGTGTCTGGGCATGGGTTTGTTTTAAATTTATCTTCTTTGGGCTTTACCAAACCTCTTGAATCTGAGTATTTATGGATTTTTCTCCATTAAGTTTGGAAACTTTCCAGCCATTATTTCAAAAAATATTTTTTTCTGTATCCATCTCTTACTCTTCCTATTCAGGTATTCCAATGACAGAAAGGTTAGAGTTTTGGATTTTTTTTGTTTGTTTTTGTCCCATAGGTTCTATCCTGCTATTAAACTCATTCAGTGATTTTAAAATATAGATATGTATAATATGTTTCAGTTATAATTTTTTTGGTTCCTTTTTATAGCTTGTATTTCTCTGCTAAGAATTTTTATCTCTTCACTCATTTTAATACCTTTACCTCATAGGGTATGGTTATAATGGCCCCATTAAAGTCTTTGATAATTCCAACATCTGGGTCATCTCAGGGTTAGCATCTGTTGATTGTCTTTTCCCTTGAGAACTGGTTTAGATTTTCCTGGTTCCTGGTCTATCAACTAATTTTGGACTTTCTGAATATTATGTGGTGAGACTCTCAATCCTGTTAAAATCCTCTGGAGGATGGAATTTTTGTTTGTTAGGTTTTTTTTATTGTTTTAATTTAGCAGACCATCAACCTATTGATGTTCAGAACCCAAGATCCGTCTTGCCTTCCATGAATGATGGCTTCAACTTCAGTCCAATTTTCAAAGCCTTTGCTATGCTGTTTGGGTCTGTCCCATCCAGAGGTTGGTCTCAGACTTGGGCAGTGTTTTATGTCATCATTCACTTCTCAGATCCTTTGCTTTTTTTTTAATATGTATTTCATGCATGCTTCACTTGAAGATGGGCCTGGGACTTATGTCAGTTCATACACAGAATTAGGGGGCTTCCTTCTCCATCCCTCTCCTCTTGGAGATTTTGCCCACATCCTATCACTTCCAGGGGTCCCATTTTCTGGTCCCTCTGGCCAGAAAAATGACATTCTCCGAGTGTTTTAGCCTCCCTTGCTATCACACAGATGCATGTGAGTGGTCTGCCCTTAGGAAGAAGGCACAAGATATTTTAAAAGATTTTTAAAACTCTAGTCATAAAGAGATTCACCATTTGTCTCATGTATTTGGAAAAGAAAAAAAAAAAACTCTAAACTCTTTCCACACTCCACAAAATAGGGGGCGCCTCTGCCTGGCTCCTCTGTCAAGGGTGACAGGTTTTCTCTCTGGCCCTTAGGTCCCCACGTGCCACTAGCATCATTACAGAAGTGTGGCTTCACCACTAGGGTTGGTCTCAGAGTAGAGCAGAGAACGTTTTAAAAGAAGAAAATGAGGCTGGGCACAGTGGCTCATACCTGTAATCCCAGCACTTTGGGAAGCCGAGGCAGGTGGATAATTTGAGTTCAGGAGTTTGAGGCCAGCCTGGCCCACATGGTGAAACCCTGACTCTACTAAAAATACAAAAATTAGCTGGGTGTTGTAGCGGGCACCTGTAATCCCAGCTACTCCGGAGGCTGAGGCAAGAGAATTGCTTGAACAGGGGAGGCAGAGGTTGTAGCGATCAGAGATCACACCATTGCACTCCAACCTAGGCGACAGAGAGAGACTCAGTGTCAAAGAAGGAGAAGGAGGAGGAGGAGGAGGAGGAGGAGGAGGAGGAGGAGGAGGAGGAGGAGGAGGAAAGAAGGAGAAGAAGAAAAATAAAACAAATATTTTTCTTATGTTTTCCAGCCCAGAGGGATATTTTTTTCCTGATCCTATGGCCAAAAAGACAGTTTCCAATCTGTCCCACCTGCAGGTAAGTGGAGTCCATATGACCCTCGTCCTTATGTGTCAGGATGCAGACTTGGCGTGATCCTTTGAACCCTCCATAAACTGTCTGTCCACTGACTCCAGCATTCTGTGCCTTCTTTTTGTTTTTTTTCTGAGACAGGGTCTCACACTGTTACCTGGGCTGGAGTGCAGTGGCGCAATCTCAGCTCACTGCAACCTCCACCTCCCAGGTTCAAGCGATTCTCCTGCCTCAGCCTCCCGAGGAGCTGGGATTACAGGCTCCCACCACCACACCCAGCTAATTTTTTTGTATTTTTAGTAGAGATGGGGTTTCACTGTGTTGGCCAGGCTGGTCTTGAACACCTGACCTCATTATCTACCTGCCTCAGCCTCCCAAAGTGCTGGGATTACAGGCATGAGCCACCACACTGGGCCTTTTTTTTTTTTTTTTTTTTTTGAGATGGAGTCTCGCTGTGTTGCCCAGGCTGGAGTGCACTGGTGCAATCTCAGCTCACAGCAACCTCCACCTCCTGGGCTCAAACCATTCTCCTGCCTCAGCCTCCCAAGTAGCTGGGACTACAGGCGTCAGCCACCACACCCAGCTAATTTTTTATATTTTTAGTAGAGACAGGGTTTCACCATATTGGCCAGGCTGGTCTCAAACTCCTGACCTCGTGATCTGCTGGCCTTCTTGGTTCCCCAGTTTTGTAGGTAGTCCTAAAAATAAAAAAGAAAACTTTTGCTTCTCTGTAGATAAGAGGTCCAAGACGCAGGTGGGAATTAGGAGCTTAATTTAGGGATGGCTGAAAAAGAAAATGAACGTTGTGCTAGTCTGAACTTAATAATGACATTGTGTGTCTCATCTGTTTAAATAGCTTTAAAACAGCTCATCTCAAACCAACATTTTGCTGAGAGCCTGGCCTATGCCAGCTCCTGCCCAAGATGGTTCAGAAACAGCTTAGCTGGGGAGAGACAAGTAGAAAACTTCGGTGATGCATGAGAGAGGCTCTGAGAGGTAGGCCAGGCGAGGAGCATGCGCCTCAGTGGTTCTGATCCCTGGGTCAGAATCCAAACCTGGCAGGCCTCTAAAGCTTACCGGTGGGACTCCACCTCAGCCAATTGTATCAGCATCTTGGTTGGGGGGTGGCAATAATTTTTGAGATAGGGTCTCACTATGTTGCCCAGACTGGAGTTCAGTGGCATGATTTCAGCTCACTGCAACCTCAGTCTCCCTGGCTCAGGTTATGCTCTCACCTCAGCCTCCTGAGTAGCTGGCATTACAGGGGCACCCTGCCCCACCCCATGCCTGGCTAATTTTTCTATCTTTTTTAGAGACAGGGTTTCACTATGTTGCCCAAGGGGCTGGTCTTGAACTCCTAGGCTCAAGTGATCCTCTGGCCTTGGCCTCCCAAATTGCTGGGATTGCAGGCATAAGCCAGCGCCTGAGGTGGGAGTAATTTTTAAAGTGTCCCAAGTGATTGCAAACTGTAGCCAAGATGAAGACCCCCAACCACCTGGGTAGAGGCATCTAGATCTACCCAACAGTGCATTTGGTCTCATGGGACGCTGAAGGTAGACTGGAAATCAGGGAAATGAAAAGTGCAGGAAGCAGAAGGATCTTCATCAACGTGGGTGAGAGCAGGTGTACTTGCCTGAAAGGAGGGCTGGAAGAGGGGGAAAGACCAATGCAAAGACTCCACAAAGGGAACAAGACATACAGGCCACAAAGTCATGCCAATAATCCTATAGCGTATGGTGCTCCCCTAGTTCCATAATTTCTAATCAAATGTGACTTTCCATTGTCTGATTTTATTATTTTCTTCATCCACTAGCATCCTCCTTGTTGAATGTATGTCCTTAGAGTCTTGAAAAATAGCTTTATGTGTGCTATAAGTTTACAGCAATGTCTTTGTGATGTAGATTTCCTGTTTCTGCTCATTTTCAGGTGGCACTGACCCTCCTCCATGTGACTATATTCGAGCATCACCTCTGTGTGCTAATGAACATTTCATCACAGTTCACTTCTCCAGTCCCTGAGGGACGCACACCTGAGCTCCCTCCAGCTCCTACTCCCACCAGCAGTGCTAAAATGAACATCTTCATACCAGACCCCTTGCAGATCTGACCTGAACATCCAAATGGGACTGCAAGTTCATCAGATGCTGTTAGATGACCCAATGTTGTCAAAGGAGAGTCTCCATCATTTTCCTCATTTGTGATTTTGGCCCCAGAGGACAGATTGGCCCATGAATCTATCTCTAGGGTCTGGCAAGGTCCATTCACATGGTGCCACCGTTGGCTCCAGGTCTTTCATGAGGGAAAGCAAAGGCAGCTTAAAGTCAGGGGGGCAGTCCGCAGACCACCCTCACTTCTAACTGTGGAGTTTGGGCATTCGTTCCCAAGGCCATTCTCAGGTTCCACCATTTGCTAGAAAGACTCATGGAAGTCACTGAAACTGTTTATACCCATGGTTATGATTTATTACCGTGTAAGGATGCAGATCAAATCAAGGAAGACACATGTGGGGTAGAATCCAAGAGGGTTCCAATGTCAGAGCTCCCATTGTCCTTTGCCTGTGGAGTCACAGACAGTGCTGACTCCTCCAGGTATGACGTGTGACAATAAGCAGAATATTGCCAACCAGGGGCACTCATCTGAGCCTCGGTGTTCTGAGTTTTTACTGGGGCATCATGGTCGATGCCTGCCTGCCTGCCTTCATGGCTGACCTTTAGACCCCAGACCCTGGAGGCTGAGCTGATATTTTCAACAGGCCCTGTTATTAGTCAGGTTAGGCTTGGCTCTGCTGCAGAGGCAGATAAACCCCCAAGCTCAGCAGCACTAGACAATAAAGGTTTGTTTTCTCCATTGCAGTCCCATGTCATTTGGAATGCATGACACCCAAGGTCACTGCATCTGGGGAAGAGGAGGGAGGCCAAGGCACTCTGGCTGTTAACTGCCGTGGCCCAGAAGTTACACGTGTCATTTCCTCTCACAGCCCATTGATGGGGATTAGTCACATGGCTGCAACTTACTACTGTAAGGAAGTCTGGGACATGGAGGGCAACTCATGGAATATTTGCTGAATGGAGGGCCAGTCCCCAAGAAGCCACCCACTGATCATGAGACGATCCCTATCTCTTCCCGTCAGCCCAGGGGAAGTGGACAAGCACTGAGTAGGAAGCAGGTGACCTGCCAAGTTCATCCATGCTCCATACCCAGCTGGAATTCCTGGAGGGCTTCCAACGCTCTGTGCCAACTCCTGAGAGTCCGAAAACACTGAAATAATTCAACCAGCCCAGACAGCTGATGAGAGAAAGGGGCCAGCCCCTCGAGAGTGCAGAGGAAGCAAGGGGAAAGGGCTGAATGGGTGGGAGGGTCCCCTCATCTGTGGCTTCAGCAAGGACCTTGCTGTCTGCTCAACCACCAGGAATTCCAGATGAGGCCTTTTCACAGCTGGTGCAGAGGGGTGGAGGGCTTGCATGAACTCAGAGTGCTTCATGGGGATTAGAAGCTTTGTCTCCATCCTGCTGTCTGTGTAGCTCAGACTCCCTCCAGGGCCATCACAAGGCTTAGGGCTGCCCTCGCGATCTGGGCTGAAGGTAGACTGAGGATACTGCTAAGGCGAGGTTCTGGGATGAAGCTGTCTTCCCTGTCTACTTGCAGACAGTGAAGTCCTTGTAGTGATGTCAGAGGAGCTGCTATGAGCCCTGAGGAGCGCTGCTATTGGCCAGGCCCTCACTCTGTGCAGGTGGTCCACATGCTGTCCTGGGTCATCTCACTCGATCCTTACAACAACCCTGTCAGCTGGAAATGATTATGCTCAGTTTAGGGAGGAGGAAACCAAGGTCTAGAGAAGCAAAGAAAAGGATTCAGGATGACACCCTGGGTGGTGAAGCCAGGGCATGAACCCAGACAAGAATTCAAGTGTTCACACTTTAAAAGTCATCGTAAGATGGAAAATGTCACAAGAGTTAAAGACATAGCCATCACCAGCCTCCACAGTTACCAGCTCACCACCCATCCCATTTCATGTGTCCCCCCCACCAATCACCCCTCCACACCCTGGGTTACATTGAAGCAAATTACAGACCTCACATCATTTTTAGATAGTTCAGCACTGTCTCTATAAGGAAGGGCCTGTCTTCTTAACTATAAGACCTCGCATGGAGTGGACATCAATAACTATTCAATAAATCTTCACTTATTATCTATGTGAATAAAATCTCTAAGCACCTGTCAAGCCAAAAGTGCATTTGTGCATCTCTAAAAGGCAGTCAGGAGTAGTGGGAAGATAATGGGCTTTACCATAAGCTTTGGGTTCAAACCCCGGCTCTGGCAGTTGCCATGGCTATGGGATACTGGGTGAGTTCATGGAAACTGCATGAGCCTCGGTTTCCTCCTCTGAAATCCACACATCATGACACTGTGGCTTGTAAAGTTGTTAGGATTCGATGAGCACATAAATGCGGGCACATGCCCTGCAGAGACCCTGGCTTTCTGGGGTAGTTTGTCAATAGCATAACCCTGAGTAACTCATTGAAACTCTTGTGCCTCAGTCTCCTCATCTGTAAAATGGAGTAATAACAGTACCTGCCCCAAAAGGCTGCTGTGAGGAGTCAGTGAGTTGATCTATGTTAGATGTGGGATGCCTGGCACTCAGTAAGTGTTCCATGTGAGTTAGTAATCACTAGAAGCCTGCAGGAAAACTAATGTCCAGTGTAGGGTTTATAATCCTGCAACATCGAACAGTTCTGGATCAAGCTATGCTTAAGATTTGAGCAATGATTCTCACCTGGGGGCAATTTTACTGCAATCCTAACTGGGGGCAATCTGTTGTCTTATTGACCCCAGGAGACATTTGGCAATGTCTGGAGACACTTGTGGCTATAACAGCTGGGTGGGTGAGCTGCTACCAGCATCTAATGAGTAGAGGCCAGGGATGCTGCTCAACATCCTATGAGGTACAGGACAGTCCCTTCAACATACAATTATCTGGCCCAAAATGTCAGTGGCAAGGTTGAGAAACCCTGGATTAGAGAAAGGATTGGGAGGGGGTTAGCTCCATTGCACAGAGGCTGGGAGATTGACGCTTCAGTCATTTGGGGCTGTGTCCAGACTCACGAAATTAATGGGATTTTTTCCATCTTCAGCAGAGTAGCAGTTGATCTGGTTCTTTCCGGAAGACAGCTGGATGTGGCAGCATGCCCTTTTTGAGTTGGGTACACTTTGTCTTATGAAGTGTCCTCTCCAAGCCTCTGCAGCTGGTTTGGGAGTGGCCAGGCCCTGGTGGGTGGAAGGTTCTGCAGGACACGGGGGCCCAGCTCCCTGACAGAATGCAGGGTCAGGTGGGGATTTCTGGCAGCAGCTGGATGTGCTTCTGGTCCTAACCTGGAGACAAGAGGAGGGATCTGGGGATAGAAGGCACATTCAGAGAAAAAGCATGACGGGGACATCATGGGCTTTGGAACCAGATGGGCAGCTGTTCAAATTCTAGCTCTTTCAGCTACCACTGGATGACCTTGGCATGGAACTTACCCCCTCCAAGACTCCTTTGACAGGACAAGCAGGGGTTGTCCAAAGTCCCAAAGTAACCAGGGCTTGAGTCCATGTCTCTTAATTCTCAGTCTAGGCCCTTCCCCATGCATTCATTCATGTGTTCATCCATTTACTCAATCAGCCTTTCATTTGTGATAGGAGATTGGAAGGGTGAAATGGACAGTGGCCACAGAATGAAGGGCCTTGTAGATCCTGGCAAAGAAGTTAGATTTTATTCTAAGAATGAATGAAAACCATGGAGGGTCTTGAGGGACATAATCAGACTTAGAAAAAGTCTGTTTGACTATTGTATGAAGCTGGACAGGCAAGAAGCCAGGGGCCCAGTGACAATGGTGGCTTTGACGGGGTGGTGGCTGCGACGAGGTGAAGAGGAGAGAGATTCAGGACACATTTTGGAGGAGAAGCCAGCAGGTCCTGCTCATGAATTGGGATATGGTGGGGGTTAGGAAAGGAGGGAATGGAGAGTAACTCCTCGGCTTTGCTCCTTTACAGTTGGGGAGATATGGAGGCCACTTACTGAGATGGGAAAGGAGGCCGTCAGGGGTAGGGTGCAGGGGGCAGAGATTCAACAGGTCTGCTCAGCCATGGCAGAGCTGGGAGCTCCATGGGAGACCCTGAGTAAAGATGGCGCTGCCTGACAATTTTGTAGCCTGGAGAAGATGATGCATGTGGCTCTGGAAATTTGGCTGGGATGCAAATTTGATTGAGATCATTTAGGGAGGGGGTAAGATAGAACATGGAAGAAGAAAAGAGAGCCAGGGACTGGACCCTGGGTGCTCCAACCTTTAGAGTTCAAAAGAAAATCAGCTTCCAGCAAAGCAGTCTGCAAAGTAGCAGCAGACGACACAGGAAGAGCAGGGAAGAAGGATGCCGGAGCCGCAGGAGAGAGCGCTGGGTGAGGCCACACGCCCCGGCATATAGCATGTCCTCCATGAGGCGACATGCATAAAGCATCTGGAACACAGCAGGCCTACAGTAATTGGTCCATATTGGTATTAACTCTTAAACATGCTTAGAAGATGGCTGCCACTATTTTATTGAGGATTTTTGCATCAATGTTCATCAAGGATATTGGTCTGAAATTCTCTTTTTTGGTTATGTCTCTGCCAGGCTTTGGTATCAGGACGATGCTGGCCTCATAAAATGTGTTAGGGAGGATTCCCTCTTTTTCTATCAATTGGAATAGTTTCAGAAGGAATGGTACCAGTTCCTCCTTGTACCTCTGGTAGAATTCGGCTGTGAATCCATCAGGTCCTGGACTCTTTTTGGTTGGTAAGCTATTGATTATTGCCACAATTTCAGAGCCTGCTATTGGTCTATTCAGAGATTCAAACTGGATCCCTTCCTTACACCTTATACAAAAATTAATTCAAGATGGATTAAAGACTTAAATGTTAGACCTAAAACCATTAAAATCCTACAAGAAAACCTAGGCAATACCATTCAGGACATAGGCGTGGGCAAGGACTTCATGTCTAAAACACCAAAAGCAATGGCAACGAAAGCCAAAATTGACAAATGGGATCTAATTAAACTAAAGAGCTTCTGCACAGCAAAAGAAACTACTATCAGAGTGAACAGGCAACCTACAGAATGGGAGAAAATTTTTGCAACCTACTCATCTGACAAAGGGCTAATATCCAGAATCTACATTGAACTCAAACAAATTTACAAGAAAAAAACAAACAACCCCATCAAAAAGTGGGCAAAGGACATGAACAGCCACTTCTCAAAAGAAGACATTTATGCAGCCAAAAAACACATGAAGAAATGCTCATCATCACTGGCCATCAGAGAAATGCAAATCAAAACCACAGTGAGATACCATCTCACACCAGTTAGAATGGCCAACATTAAGAAGTCAGGAAACAACAGGTGCTGGAGAGGATGTGGAGAAATAGGAACACTTTCACACTGTTGGTGGGACTGTAAACTAGTTCAACCATTGTGGAAGTCAGTGTGGCGATTCCTCAGGGATCTCGAACTAGAAATACCATTTGACCCAGCCATCCCATTACTGGGTATATACCCAAAGAACTATAAATCATGCTGCTATAAAGACACATGCACACGTATGTTTATTGCGGCACTATTCACAATAGCAAAGAGTTGGAACCAACCCAAATGTCCAACAACGATAGACTGGATTAAGAAAATGTGGCACATATACCCCATGGAATACTATGCAGCCATAAAAAATGATGAGTTCGTGTCCTTTGTAGGGACATGGATGAAACTGGAAAACATCATTCTCAGTAAACTATCGCAAGGACAAAAAACCAAACACCGCATGTTCTCACTCATAGGTGGGAATTGAACAATGAGAACTCATGGACACAGGAAGGGGAACATCACACTCCGGGGACTGTTGTGGGGTGGGGGAAGGGGGAAGGGACAGCATTAGGAGATATACCTAATGCTAAATGATGAGTTAATGGGTGCAGCAAAACAACATGGCACATGGATATATATGTAACAAACCTGCACATTGTGCACATGTACCCTAAAACCTAAAGTATAATAATAAAAAATAAAATAAAATAAAATAAAATAAAAAAAGAAGATGGCTGCCACATATCAGTCCACCATCAGCCAGTTGATGTGGGAGTCCGGCCCTTGCCTGACAGGGCAGATGCTTTTTGGGAGGATGTTGGGTCTCAGGCTCCAGCACCCACAGCCTCAGCATCCATTCTCAGCTCTGCCTGCCCTGGGGGTGTGGCCCTGAGCACGTTCCAGAAGCTCTTGGAGCCCACGTGTTCTCATCTGTAACAGGGTTATTGATAGAATGTGGGGACAGAATTAGGATTCAAATCCACTTCTGCTGACCCCGGAGCCCACTGTCTTTCCATGACATAGAATGGCAGCCATTCCCATAGCAGGAGGGAGCTGCTGAAGGGACACTGAAGACAGGGCTGCCTGGAGGCGCTATTCTTGATGATTTCTGCCACACAGCGGCCCTGCTTCAAGCACACTGAGTCCACTTGTTCTCAATTCTGGCTGCTGCCTGTTAGAATCAGATCTGGGTAGGTGAAGAGGGCAGAGGGAAGGGGACTAAAACATATCAATGTCCAGGCCTCTCCCCCGCCCCATTAAATCAGAACCTCTGGGAATAAAGCCCAGGCATCAGGATCATCATCATCATCATCGTCATCATCATCATCATCATTATCATTTTAGGTCCCCCATTGATTCTGACACAATCCAGTCTTGAAAACCGATGGAGAACCTGAAGCCCTAGAGCTCTAACCCTAAGTCTTTCCTACCCTGAGTTCCTGCAGCATGAAAAACAAAGCTGGCTTTCTCTTCCCTGCATAGAAGACCTCCAGACAGGAAGTGTGATGGGTAGTTAAGAACCCCCAGCATGGGGTTAAACCCATCTGAGTTACTTTTTAGCCATGTGGCCTTAGTCAAGTTCTCTCCAGCCTGATTCCTGGGAAAGATCAATTCTTCAATAACCATTGCACGACTCTATACAGTTGATAAGGCATTTTGATATACACCATCTCTTTGAATTCTCACCCACAATCCTGTAAGGAAGAGGGAAATGATTAGTTCCATTTTCTAGTTGGGGAAACTGAGGCTCAGAGATGAAGTCAGTTGCCAAAGTACATTCAGCTATGTTTTGAGTGCAGGTTTTCTTTCTCTTTTGCCAAAGGGAGGCTGGAATTAAGAAGGCCCACGATGGAGCTTTGCCCAAGACAGTGACTGGGACATAGGAGAGGCTTGGAAATTGCAGAATGAATGAATGAGCTAAAAGATGGGCAGGAGATGCTTCTAAACAGGGTCCTGTAGTGACCAAGGCCCCTACCCCAGTGAAAGGAGAGGAAGAAATTAACCATTCCAGGCAGTGGCTGCACCAGGAACAGGCCAGCTGTTTACACACAGCATGGGGCACTCACAGTCATACTTCTGCTGGAAGGGACCCATTTTACAAGTGGGAGGTTGAGGCCCACAGTCAGTGGGTGGACAAGATCCTCTAACTCCTGATCCAGAGCCCATTCTGACATCCCAGAGTTCAAAAAAAGTCATGGAATTTTCAAGAAAATTCTGGGTAAAACTCCTCTGGGGAAACAAAGTCCTCATTCTGGTGTTCATCCCAAAGAGAAATTCTGCATCTCTGACCGGTACGTACCAGGTATAAGCTGGACAATGGAAACTGTCGCAGGAACACTGACTGGTTAATTTTCTTCCTGACATCCAAACTCCCTCACATCCCATGCCAGATTGGGTTAAGTGCTTTACTTATGTTATTTCGGGGGCTGGCAAACTTTATCCACAAAGGTCCAGTTAGTAAATATCTGAGACTTCTTGGACCATCCAGTCTCTGTCAGTTTCTCACCTCTGAATGTTGTACGAAAGCAGCCACATGTAAACACATGAGCATGTCTGTGTTCCAGGAAAATTTTTTTCCAGCCCAGGCTGTAGTGCAGTGGCATGATCTTGGTTCACTGCAACCTTCACCTCCCTGGTTCAAGCAATTCCCCTGCCTCAGCCTCTCGAGTAGCTGGGATTACAGGTGCATACCACCACACCCGGCTAACTTTTTTGTATTTTTAGTAGAGATGGGGTTTCACCATGTCGGCCAGACTGGTCTCGAACTCCTGACCTCAGGCAATCCACCTTGGTCTCCCAAAGTGCTGGGATTACAGGCGTGAGGCACTGTGCTCGGCTCCAGGAAAATTTAATATGTGGGCAGTTAAATTTGCATTTCACATAATTACATATCACAAAATGTTGTTCTTCTTTGAATTTATTTGTCAACCATTAAAAAATGCAAAAACTCCTCTTAGCTCCCAGCTTGTATGGACAGGGGGCAGGAGGATTTGGTCCAAAAGGGCCATAGTTTGCTGGCAGAAACCATACGAAGTAGATTTTGTTGTTACCCCCATTTTAAAGATGAAGAAACTGAGTCCCAGAGAGGTTCAGGGATTTTCGTAAGATCACACAGCTAGCAAGTAGCAAAACTGGGAGTCATAGTCAGACTCGGAGTCAGGCAGTTGGGCTCCAGAGCCAGGCTCTTAACCACTCAGTTGCCATATGGACACAGAACCTTCATGTGGAGGAAACTTTAAGCGCATGAAACTGAGGCCCAGAGAGGGGATTAAGGCTGCAACCTAACAGAGACACACAGTGATGGAGAGGCAGAGCCCCGCCTGGCTCCCTGACTCAGTCCAGGGTTGGTTCCTCCACATCAGGCAACTTCCTCATTTATTCCAACTAATTATCATCTGTTAAGCAGATCTGGAAATGCCGACATGAGAGTTGGAAGTGGGGGTGGGTGACTGACAAGGCGGGAGAGGGAGGTGGTCAAGAGGGGCTCCTACCTCCACACGCGTCCACACGCATCCACATGCACGCACACACACAACGGCTTCCATTTCCTGAGATGTCCACCTGCTTTTATGAATATAAGTGGATTTGTAACAAGCATTGCAGCTGCATATAAGGCATTCAGACATGGAGACAATTTTACTAGATAATAGACTATCATGCAGGATACAATTTAAATTAAAAAATGCAATTTTCACCTTGAAATGAACAAATGATTACAATTTCTATACAAATTAAGGCATTCAGCCTCTCTTTCAGTAGTGGCACCAGCCCATGAAATATGACATAATTACCATGAAATACATTTTCAAATATTTTGATTTTTGTCCGCTGCTTTTTAAAAAACATAGGCCGCCTTCTAGGTCTCCAAGTATGTGTTGGCATTTCCCACCTTCTGGGAAAAACACATTAAAAAGAAAAGCCAAAGTCCCCGAAGATGAAGTGGCCCCCCTCCCTGCCCTCCCCTCCTCCTATCTCCTCACCCCTCAGAGTTCTCTGCCCTCCCCCTCCCCCTCCCTTGCTCAGAGATAAAATTGAAAAAAGGCAGACGGAGGATAGGGGACACAGGCGCCCACCTCCAAAGCCTGAAATTTATCTAAGTTGCCACGCTTATCTGCAGAATCGCATCTGCTGGTTATCACGACGCCAACCGCTCCAACCCTCCATCCCGCTCTTCTCTGGAAATGGCTCCCCCATCCCTCCTACCAATGCATTCCCCCCCGCCTCAACCCGCACTCTTATTTTTTAATTATTTTTCCATTGTGTTGTCTCTTTGTGGCTGGAGATGGAAGGATGAAAAGCCACTGCCTGTGGCTTGATCCAGCCCCATGGAACTTTGGAGTTCAGAAGGAGTGGATGGGGCAGGCAGCCAGTGAGTCTCAGCTACCAAACTGGGTGGAGCTCTCTGTTCTTTGTCCTAACTGAGTGACCTTGATGAAGGTCATTCCTACCCGAATCCGTCTCCTCCCTATGCCTGTAAACCTGCCATCTTGAATAACCCATCCCTTTGGTCTGAGCTTTGGGTGGAAGATCTCCTGGGATATTAGATCTGCATCCAAAACACTTACCGGCAGACCTTCGTCCTCTTCCTTGGTTCTTAGTGTGGGTCTGAGTCTTCTGTTCTGAACCAGCATCCACTAGGCACGCTTCACTCCCGATTCTGCATCTGCTGTCCCCAAAACTTCGTTCCTATCTGTCGCGTGGTCTCGCAACACTCTTTGGGCCAGCTGTGCCCTGCCTTTTCCTCCTTAAGGATTATTCTGGCTCTTCCTCCATCCTGGCCAGTCTAGTCTGGCCCAAGTCTCCTCCACTTCAGGGGGTTGTCCTTCTACCTAAACGAAGCCTGTGGAGGAAGATTGACGATGAGATGCAGCTCTTAAAGCCCATTGCTTTTGCTTAGCACATTTGTTTTGGTTTTCCAAGCATTTTTGCCTGCTTCAACATGATCCCATCTTGTGACGGCCCTGTACGGAGGACCTCACTCACAAAGGAAGCATTCAACATTTTACAGAGGAGTAACCAGGTATTCTAGACCAATGTGGGAAATGACCAAAGCAAGTCCACACTCATTCTTGGAGCATGGACCACACTCTCTTCCTCTGACCCCAGCCTACCCTACATTCTACCCTCCCTACTCTCCTTCCTCGGCCCAGGGCGAAGTGAAGACTGGATCACACTCCAGCTCATAGAGCAAAATGGGACATCCTAGTGGAAAGAGAATGGGTTTTAGGATCAAACATTCAGAGTCTCAGACTCTGATCTCCACCTCTTTCTTGCTCTCTGACGCTGGCCAAATTAACTTGCCTCTGCGCCTCGAGTGTTCTCATCTGTAAGATGTAGAAAATGATCTCTTCTGCATGGAGGCTGTGGGAATGAACTTTGCAAGAGCGGGGCTGACCTTCAGCAGATGTAAACTTCCCCTCTCATGTTCTGACTCCCAGCTTGCTTAGGGATTTTGAGATTTTGTTTTTAATTCTTTTGGTTCATTAAGAAAAGCCCAAGCCCCAAAGTGTTCATCACTTAGAAACTTGTTGGTATTTAGGAGTGAGTCAAGTGTCTATGCCTGAACCAGATACCAGGGTATTGAGAGATGAATGTGCCAGCATCCAGGGAGGGGGTGGTGGAGTTGAGGGGAAGCAGGAGGGCAAGGGATGATCATAACAATGTTTTACTAAACACCCACACTCTGTCCTAGCCACCGTGCTAAGGGTCTTCATCTCATTAATCCTCACGATCATATTATGAAGTTAATATTAACCCCATTTAACAGATGGAAAAACTGAGTCACAGAGAAGTTATGTCATTTGCCCAAGATCACACAGCTAGGAAGTGACAGAGCTGGGATTTAAACCCAGGCTTCCTGGCTCTAACAAAATACTCTACTCAAGTGTTCTGGGTTGACCAGATGACCATCTTTTCCCAACTATGTATTTTCTTAGTAAAAATATATAAACAAATGACATGTGCCCTAGGAACTTAAGGCACATCAACAGCTAGCTGGTTAAATAAGACAAGTACACACTTAGCTTTACTCCAAGGCAAAATTTACTGATGCCAAGCAGAGGAGGTGGGATTGCCAAGCACCCATGGCACTCTGGTCAGACTATGACCCAGGGAGCAGCTGAGCCATGGGGCTGGGAGAAAGGATAGCACATGCATAGTCAGGCAGTCAGATTCCACTCCTGGTTCTGCAAAGCCCCCATGTGGTGTGGCCAGATCACCTAGTGGCTCTGGGCCTCCCCATCTTCACTGGTGGAATGAAGGGACTGATCTGAAATCAGTGATCTGCACATATTTCCCGAAGCAACCCTAGGATAGAGGAAAGGAACTGTGAGTGCCCACACCCAGGGCACTCAGAGTGGGGAAATAACCCCAGGTAACACACCCCAGGCCAACATTTACTTAAATGGTCAAAATGGTCATTTTTTTTTTTTTTTTGAGACGAGTCTCGCTCTGTCACCCAGGCTGGAGTGCAGTGGCGTCATCTTAGCTCACAGCAAGCTCCGCCTCCTGGGTTCACGCCTCCTCCTACCTCAGCCTCCCAAGTAGCTGGGACTACAGGCACCCACCACCACGCCTGGATAATTTTTTGTATTTTTTAGTAGAGACGGGGTTTCACCATGTTAGTCAGGAGATGGTCCCCATCTCCTGACCTTGTGATCCACCCGCCTCGGCCTCCCAAAGTGCTGGGATTACAGGCATGAGCCACCGTGCCCAGTCTAAATGGTCAAATTTTTTAAGTGTCAAAAATGCATGCAAATTTGGCATTCTGTTCCCCAGTGCGCACTATATTATAAAAACGGTGACAGTTCAGTTTGGAATTTTCCTCTGCAAAATTCTATCTAAAACCACTACTACCAACTGCCAGAAAAGTTATATCACATTTTTTTCTGTGGCATTTTTTCATGTCTACAAATTCAGCAAAAGGCCAGATCCTCTGTAATAGCCCTTTATTTTATTTAATAAAATAAAATAAAGCCAAAGTTCTCCTAGGACAATGTTCTGTCCATTATTATAACACCCACACATTCTAATATTGAGTTGTTTTTAACACTCTAACATTATAACATTGTTACCCTTGATTATGATATTATTCTAATGCGCAGACACTGTCTCATTCTGATATTCAACCTCTCTACCACATTGAAAAATCATCTAATCTTCAATTCATCTGTTTTTGGTATTTGATTCTAAGTCATGGATGGACAGGAAGGTGCTTCCTTGTCCTGGGAGGGCAAATGAGCCCCCAGGAACTCGTGGGAGCCTTTCTGCCAGCACCCAGGCAATTAACAACCTCCACAGCCACATGACTTGAATTTGTTCGTCCTGAAAACAGGACAAAATGACTATCTTAGAAGTTGTTTGAGATCCTTTTCTGCAATGTAATAGCAGTTTATAGCTAATATTTGCTGGGTGCTTACTAAGAACTTTACATGCATTCTATCATTTAATCCACCCAAACACCTTACAGGCTGCTATTATTGTTCCCAATTTACAGAGGAAAAACTGAGACTAAGAGAGGTTCAATGACTTGCTCAAGTCTCACAGCTAATTGTGAGAGAGAAAGGATTTTAACCCATGATTGTCTGACCTCAGTTCATTCCTCTGTTGAACTAATGAGCACAGATGGAACTTTGGGGAATAAGGAATCAACCCCAGAACCTAACACAGTGCTAATTAAATATTTATTGAGTAAATGATTGAGTGAGTGAACAGTACTCTTAGAAATGGACCAACCCTAGGAAATCATTCACCAGCATTCAGATGGGTGAAGGGTTAACCCTACTTTAAAGATAAGATGTTTTGCAAGATCACGCAGCAACAAAGTGGCAGGGATGGGGATGGTGGGTGGACACGGCTGGGACCCAGGTTTGCTTCACGTGGTGGCAGAGCTCTCTGTTCTCCACCCTGCTGCTCCAACAGTGGGGCAGTGCCCAGCCTTGGCAGGACCATCCTGGATACCTTGGAAACGTGCTTGCACTGGCTTCAGACGGTCTTGGATTTAGGTAACTTGGAGACGCTTTAGGGAAACAAGTGTGAAATTTGTGTCTCTCAAGTGAAAGCCCTGTCTGTTACAAAGGCAGGATTTTTAAGACCACAGATTAAAATAAAGCTAATTAGAGGTAATGGGGATGTGAATCAAGAGAATCAAGATCCTTAACCATCTTTATAGCTGCTTCACTGTCTCCCTAAAGCCTTAACCATCTTCATAGATCCTTGGCCATCGTCATAGTCATTGGCCACTCCTGGGAATTCAAGCCTCAGAGAAAAACCTATGATAAGGGCAAAGCTCTCTTCATGGAGATGCCTGGGATAGTGAAGTAAAATGAGAACAACCCAAGGGTTCAACAATAGAAGGATGATTAAGGAAAATGTGGTATTTCCACTCAACGGGCTACTCTTTAATGTCCATTAAAATGTACATTTACAATATTTTTAACATAGGGAGATATTGATACTCCACTGATGAGCCAGATAACGTAGGACAGGAAACTGGCCCTTTTGATGTGACCTTAAGAAGGTAGACTAGAAGGGACAGTATGAACGTGTCCATAGAAGTTGCCCTGGAGAATGGGATTATGGGGATTATTTTACCTCCAAATGGATGCTCTGTTTCTTTGATAACTAGAAATTCATTAAAAAGAGAAAAGCAGACAAGGAATAAATACGAGAAGGAGGACAAGAAGAAAAATGCCCTGTTCTTGGTTGTCACTTCTTTTGAGTGACAGCTTCCCAAGGAAAGCAGAAGTCGCCCCATAGAAAGAAAAATAGAGGAAAAGGATTTAACAAAATCAGAAAGCTTCAAGCCCAAATGTACCCCATGACTAAGAACGAATAAAAGCCTGCAAAAGAAAACTCCCACCCCATCTGTCTCCACGACTGAGGCCACCATTCATGAGCCATCAGCATAGCTGTTTCTAAACAGGATTCCAGCTTCAACACAGCACGTGTGTCATGACCTTCAACAATTTTCATGCCCTGCCACAGGATTGAGCAATAATACTTACTTTAAAATGAATCATACTTGTCAAAGCAGCCATTACGTATTGAGTACCTACTGTGTGCCAGGTACAGGGTCAACACCTCAACATGCCTGACCTTATTTTATCTAGATGGCAACTCACAAGACAGGTGCTGAGGTCATCCTTTGGAGAGGTGTGCCCTGAGGTTCTTCCACTTTAGTAGCCCACCCGGGGCCACTGGCAGAGCTAGAATTCAAACCCTGGCCTCTGACCTTCACCACCACCAGACCCAGCTCCCTAGGCAGGAGCCCTGGAAATATCAACCAACCCATTGCACAGAAGGAAACATTGCTCCTTTTTCTGCTGCCATAAATAAGAATGTGGATGTTCTCTAGTTATTAATTATGGAACGATCTCCAAGATATCCAGTTAGATTAAAAAAATAATAAAATGCATGGTATACCACTTTCGTATGAAAAATAAAAAAGAATAAATTGATGTGCTTGCCTTTACAGGTATAAAAAAGTCTCTGGAAGCTATGTGAAAAGCTGGTTACATTGGTTACCTTTAGAGAGGGCAACTGGGAGCAATGCCTTTGTCTTTTAGAATTTTGAATCATGTGAATGCATGATATTAAACACATACAATTTACAAATTCTTAAAATTTAAGGAAAACAAAGAACTCATTGCTCTTGAAGGTACAAACAGGTAGATGTCATCAGCCACGTACTCATTAGGACAGGCTCTGAACCATCCCTCCTGGGCAGCCCTTGGGTTTCACAGCATTAGACCCGGATTTCTTGCCTGTCATTGCCCATAAAAGCTTATTGGCACCATCAGGTAGTTCTTTAAAGGAGCCCAAGTTAGTGAATTAGTTCTAAGGGCAGGAACGTATTTGATGGTTGAGATTTGAACTAGGAAGCTCAAAACAAAAAGAGAGACAAAAAAGTTCAAGAACATTTCACTGAAAGAGAGAGAGAGGATTAACAAAGATTTGATCTATTCCACAAACATTACATAATCCCTTTTGTATCCCAGAGCATTGTTGGGCACTGGGATGCAGCAGGAACAGCACAGAGTTCCTGACCTCAGGGAGCTCATGTTCTAACAGGTGGAGGCAGATGGTAAGTCGCTGAGCAATTACGTATTGAAAATAGTCATTGCAACTTGTCTTAAGCCTAGCAAGGGAGCAGAGGGCTCTGGGAGGGGCTAGCGGGGCTGCATTCAGTGCCTCTTAGGAGGCTACATTCTTACAGCAACCTAAATGATGTCCAAGAGGCAGCCACCTAGAAGCTTGGGAAAGGCATTCCCTGGCTGAAGGAACAGCCAGTGCAAAGGCCCTGTGGCAGAATCTTCCAGAGTGGGAGATCATGCGCTCTGGGGTGAGAACACCCTGACTGTGGTAGGGGGTCTCAGCAAGTCATTCAACCTCTGTGAGCCTTAAATCCCTCCCTGGAAATGGAATAACAGTAGCTCCAGAGTCCCAAGGCTTTGCACAGGTGCTGTGTGAAGCCCCTTATGAGCCTGTCTCCTCCTCCTTCAGCTTTACCAGTGGTTCCCAAAGTGGCTCCCATCAACGGCAACATCTGGGAACTTACTAGAAATGCAAACTACCCAGCTTCACCCCAGATCCCCTGAATCTGAAACTCTGGAAATGGGGACCAGCAGTCTATGTTTTAACAAGCCCTCCTGGTGATGCTTGTCGCAAACTCCGGTACAAAAACCATAGATCTACATCATGGTCACCATCATCCTCTTCACCCTTCTTGTCTAGCACTTCCTCTGATACCATCCCTTAACAAGTCACCACTTCCCAATTTCTCCAATGTTGACTGCTAGGCCCTTCTGTGGTCCTGAATCAGCAGCTTTTGCTACATGCCTTCAAGGTCCCAGCAGGTAGATGCCCCTGCCCCTTCTCCCCTTCTCCAGGGACTCACCAGCCACATGTGCATCCAGGAGGCCCATCTCCTTTGTAAGTGAAATGAAGTGATTTAACACACGGAGGCTGGGCACGGTGGCTCATGCCTGTAATCCTAGCACTTTGGGAGGCCGAGGCAGGCAGATCACTTGAGGTCAGGAGTTTGAGACCAGCCTGGGCAACATGGTGAAACCACGTCTCTACTAAAAATACAAAAATTAGTAGAGTGTGATAGCAATTGCCTGTAATCCCAGCTACTTGGGAAGCTGAGCCAGGAGAATCACTTGAACCAGGGAGGCGGAGGTTGCAGTGAGCCGAGATTATGCCACTGCACTCCAGCCTGGGTGACAGAGTGAGACTCTATCTCAAAAACAACAACAAAAAAAGACACACACACATGCACACACACACACATATGCACACACACACACACACAGATAGTTTGAATCCTGGCTCTTCTACTTACCAGCTGTGTGTTCTCAGAAAAGTTTCTTAACCTCTCTGTGTCTTGATTTCTCATCTTTAAAACAGAGACAATACATTTCCAGGATGGTTGAAAGGATTGACGATATTAATGTAGATAAAGGTTGGAACAACACCTGCCAGGGAACACACAATGGAATTTTAGAAATTCTGGTTCTCCGGGCCCTTTCCACCCAAGCTCCTGGCCTTACCTGCTCCTGTTTCCCTCCATGCACCACAGGCACCAGCCAGACTGGGCCACTGTGATTCCCGAATCTGCATTTTTTTCACGCCTCCACCCTTTTGCCCATGTTGTGACCTCTATCTGAAACGCTTCTTCCTCTTCACCTGCAAAACTCCTGCTAGCCCATCCTTCACCCTCTGTCCCACCCCCTCTCCATTCACAGCCAGGTTGGCCTAACTCCCCCCTCCCTCAACATATGACATCCCTCCCTCTCAGCCTTCAATCCCCAGGTACTTAAATGCCTAGTTTTGATGTCTGGCTTCCCTCCTAGTATGTAAGTTCCCTGAAAGCAGAGTTTAGGTCTTATTCTTCTTCATATCCTACATCTGGCTCTTAGTGAGTGTTT
The DNA here is from genome assembly GCF_006542625.1 of Nomascus leucogenys. NCBI lineage: Eukaryota > Metazoa > Chordata > Mammalia > Primates > Hylobatidae > Nomascus > Nomascus leucogenys. Next base: position 18,852,339 of record NC_044404.1, read on the forward strand.
AATAAACATTCATGGAGTAAAAATTAGGAGTGAATTTTAAAAAATGAATTAGAGTTACAGGGACCGACAACTCAAGATCTTTAAGATACAGTGAGTAACATTTAGAGATGGCAGAAAATTACATACAATACCATCCAATACAGTGACCCTCCAAAAGCTGTATTTCTGCATGTGCATTTATATATTGTGTGCATGGAAGGATATCTGGAAGAGTAACCAGCAGTGATACCAGGGCTGGAGTTAGGCAGAGAGACTCATTTCAATGCTGGGTGAAGGGTTTGTCTCCCTGTCTTGTTTGAATTATTACCAAAAGAATGAAGAATTTGTTGTATATTAAAATCAAAGAAAAGAGTTCTCCTGTAAAGAGCTGATGTGGAAGCCTTCCCTCTCCCCGCTTCAGATCCATCCTACATCTGCAGGGGGCTGGGGAGGCCAACAGGTCCTCTGGGCCTGTCCTCCCTGCCCCTCCCCTGGTCCTCGCTCCCTCCTCGGCTGAGTGTGTGATGGACTGGTGAGCAGTCAGTGCTGATGGGGCTGCTTTGGGAAGGGTGGTCAGGCCAAGGGGTGCCTCAGTCACCTGGGAAACAGCAAGGGAAGGAGAAGATCGGCGGGTGTGGATGGAAGGAAGAGAGAAAAGGATGGAGAGCCTTCCGAAAATCACTGAACAGGCATTTAGTGAGCATCTACTGTGTTCTGGGAGCTTGCAAGGAACCCAACAGGCCTTATGTTTCAGATGGAGAAACTGAGGCCCAAACATGGGAAGGGGCTTGTCTAGAGGCAGGCCTGGGACTAGAACCCAGGTCTCTCTGCCCTGAGTTCTCCACTGGGAGAGCAGCTCCCAAGGCAGGCCACGCCTTTCTTACAGACTCCAGGAGATGGGCTGCCGCACCTCTGGCTGCGTGGGGGCTGGCCCGCAACCCTGGAAGGCAGGAGGGAAGCATCTGCCCTTTGTCAGGCTCCTACTACATGACAGTTCTCCCCGGAACCCTGAAAGGTAGGCACGATTATCATCTCCATTTTACAGATGAGAAAACTGAGGTTCCAAGTGATGAAGTGACTTGCCCAAGAGTGTTTGGTGAGTACCTGCTATGTGCCAGTCCTACTATGTGCCAAACTAGCCCCCACCTACTGGTCTTGGAGCGATGCTGGGATAGCCTAGCTGGTTCGGCAGGTGAGGAAGACAAGGCTCAGAGAGGCTCAGATGAGGCTGTGTCACCCAAGGTCACACAGCCAGCACACGTGGGCACTCTCACCCTCAACTAGAGAGAAGAGGACGCTTTCTGGAAAAGGTAGAGTTGGTTGGACAGGGGGTACCTGGGTTTGGGTGTGTCTGTATATCCCTCCGCTGACCCTAGACAGTGGGGCTCCTACCTCATTTCTGTCCTCCATGCCCCAGTCCTTGCAGCTGTGCCTGCTGCCCCTTCTGGCCCCCTCAACTGTCACGGATTATGCCAGGGACCCTGGGGACAGGGGAGCAAACATCTGGATCCTGTTACAGGGCCTAGCTGGAGGTATGGGGGCAGGGGTGCGAAACCAGTGGAGTAGGGGCTCTAAATGAGATTCAGAATCTCAGCAGGGCCCTAGCATGGGCGGGCGAGGGGCCAAGGGGCCGCAGATCCGGGCTGGGCAGGAAGGTGGGATCAGAGCAGACCAGCAAACCCTTCCTGAGCCACTGGGGCCAGGCAGGAGGCAGGATTATGGAATTAGTTCAGGAGGCAGCTTTGGGCAGGGGCTGGCGATGGTGGCCCCGGGCAACGGCCCAGCCAGGTTGCGTCCACCTCCCAGGGGTCACTGGGCACTGGGAGTTCAGTGGGAATATGGTTTGGTTTAGAGGCCAGCCCTTAAGGACAGGTCACATCAAATTCAGCCTGAAATTCCAGGCCAGTCAAGGCAGCCCTGTCATGTACCAAAGTCAACAGGGAGCCTGGGAAGAGCTGTGCAGGGAGCATGGATGGAGGTCCACACCATGGGGGTGTCCAAGGGGCTTCACTGTTGCTACCCAGTATGGCCCACTCTGTGTTGGCAGGTTGGGAGGATCAAAAGAAGAAACCCCACAGTGGGCACCACTTTCAAAGCACTTACTGTGCTTGGAGAACATTTGGTGTTCAAGAAAATGCCACAGTGTGGGCATGGTGAGTGTCCACTTGACAGATGAGAAAATAGAGGCTTAGAGAGGCTGGTGAAGAAGCAACTCCCTGGGAGGAGGTGAAACTCAAGCTGGAGCAAGAGAGAGAGAAGGTGGAGAAGGCATTCCAGGCAGAGGACACAGCAGAAGCAAAAGCAAGGTGGGCAGGACACCCATGCATTGGGTGGGTGCCTTCTGGGGAAACAGAAGGTTCTCTTGGGCAGGGTAAGAATTCAGACTGGACAATGAGGAGGGAGGTTCAAGACTGTTTCTGAAGTGCTTTGAATGTCAAGGCAAGCGGTTTGGACTTTGTCTTGGAAGCAAGAGGGAGCCATCGAAAGTTCGTAAAGATGGCAGTGCCACGATTAGAGATGGGCTATCAGGAGAGTCACGAGGGCAACTCTCAACAAATGGGTTAAAGAGAGGAGAGAGTGAACACAGAGGCAGGCGAGCAAGGACTCTGTTCACAGGGCCCTGAATGAATGGGCTACCGCACAAATACGTCATGAAGAGGAGGAAAACAAAGAATAATTCTGATTGAAATTATAGTGGTGTTAGGCCATTCTTGCATCACTCTAAAGAAACACCTGAGACTGAGCTGGGCACGGTGGCTCATGCCTGTAATTCCAGCACTTTGGGAGGCTTAGGCAGGAGAATCACTCAAGGCCAGGAGTTTGAGACCAGCCTGGCCAGCACAGTGAAACCCCACCTCTACCAAAAAACTACCTGGCTAATTACAAAAATTAGCCAGGTGTGGTGGCACATGCATGGAGTCCCAGCTACTAGGGAGGTTGAGGCAGGAGAATGGCTTGAACTCAGGAAGCAGAGGTTTCAGTGAGCCGAGATCATGCCACTGCACTCCAGCCTGGGTGACAGAGTGAGACCCTGTCTCAAAAAGAAAGAGAAATATCTGAGACTGGATAATTTATAAAGAAAAGAAGTTTAATTGGCTTACGGTTCTGTAGACGGTACAGAAAGCATGACGCTGGCATCTGTAGACGGTACAGAAAGCATGACGCTGGCATCTGTAGACGGTACAGAAAGCATGACGCTGGCATCTGCTCGGCTCCTGGGGAGGCCTCAGGAAGCTTTTACTCATGGCAGAAGGTGAGGCGGGAGTAGGCACATCACCTGGTGAAAGCAGGAGCAAGGGATGTGGAGAAGGCACCACACACTTTTAAACAACCAGATCTCAGGAGATGTCACTATTGCAAGGACAGCACCAAGGGGATGGTCCTAAGCCATTCATGAGAAATCCACCCCCATGATTTAATCGCCTCCCACCAGAACTCACCTGTGACACTGGGGGCTACATTTCAATGTGAGATTTGGGGACACAGATCCAAACCATATCAATCGCTTAATGTTTACTGAGAGCTTCCAAGCTTACTGAGTTCCAATATCTACTGAGCCTCATTCTGAGTGCGTACAGTGTCTGCCTGGGAAGTGGCAGATTCAATAAACAAGGACGCTGAGATGCAGAGGGACCACTTGCCAGAAGGCCAGGGAGCTAAGAGGCAGCTGAGCTGGGGCTGGGATGGAGGCCTCCTTACTCTCCCAACAGTGCTGTTTCCCCGGACCACACTGTCTCCCCACAAGTGTGAGGTGCCAATAGCCAAAGTGGGGTGGCGAGGTCTAGGCCAAGGGCACTGGTACCTAAAGGGGCAGGGCTGGACACCCAGGCACTGACGCCCAGCTCCCCACATTCCTGAGCCTTCCAGGGCCAAGTCTGCCCTCCAGATGCTTGGACCTAAAGGCACTGGCCATGGGACAAGCCTTGCATAAGGCCTATGTAAGACAAACCTCGGATCATGGGACAAATGGTTACAGATGGCAGCAAGAGGACAGAGGATATTTATTCCCACTCTGTCCTTAATCTAGGAAGACTTCTTAGCCAGAGTGGAACCTCAGGGACAAGAAGTGGACATAGTGCTGTATCATGGTTAAGATGATGGATTTTGGAGTCAGATAGATCTAGGTTTGAATCCAGGCTCTTCCTTGTACCTGCTGTGTGACCCTGGGCAAATTATTTAACCTCTCTGAGCTCAATTTCCTTGTCTATAAAAAAGGAATGTTGATGCCTTCCTCTCAGGATTTTTTGTGAGCATTAGATGAGGTAATAAATGTAAATCACTTAGCTTCAGGTCTGGCACATAGTAGGTACTCAATAAATAAGAGGTTAGAGCCTGGGGACTCACCCCCATGACCATGTGACACCGTGGGTGATCCCAGTTGGATCTAAGTTCCTCGGGGAGCTCAGAATTCCTGATAGCACGTGGTGGTGTCGGCACGTCCCAAGGCAGGTGTGTGCCCATCCCAGGATGGGGCGGCAGGTATTCCAGGTACCTACATCTGGGTCCCAGGCCAGTGCTTCTCGCGGGCTGAGGTGAGGATCAAAATAACAATGGTGGTGGTAGGGGTGGTGACAAGGAGGGTGGCGGAGGTGATGAAGTCTTGTGGAACCCTAATCTGAGTCCTTCCCTCACCCCACCCCCACACTTTTGGTAAAAAATTCAACACTGAGCCATCGTGTGCACTGTTTTCAAAGCTTTACACGCATTGGCACATCGATCTTCCCAGTATCCCTGTGAGGTGGTACTGCGCCATCCCCATTTTTCAGATGAGGAAGCTGAGGCATAAGCAGGCAAAATGGCTTGCCCCAGATCCCATAGCTGTAAGTAGCAGATCCAAGATGCTAACTCAGGTCTGTCTGATTCTGGGGCCGAGACACCTGATCTCCCAGAGCTGCCTCCTCAGCCCAGTATTCAAAAGTTCATGCCAGGCTGGGTGCGGCGGCTCACGCTTCTAATCCCAGCACTTTGGGAGGCCGAGGCGGGCGGATCACGAGGTCAGGAGATCGAGACCACGGTGAAACCCCATCTCTACTAAAAATACAAAAAAATTAGCCGGGCGTGGTGGCGGGCGCCTGTAGTCCCAGCTACTCGGAGAGGCTGAGGCAGGAGAATGGCGTGAACCCAGGAGGCAGAGCTTGCAGTGAGCCAAGATTGCGCCACTGCACTCCAGCCTGGGCGACAGAGCAAGACTCATGAAAAAAAAAAAGTGGAATTGTGGAGAGTTTTGCAATATTCTGTGGGTTTCCAGAAAGGTTGGCAGGCTTTGAGGAGAGGGTACTCTTCTCCTGCCTGCCTGTTCGTGAAGCCCTTCAGAAAGGGAGAAGGTCTGGTGTTTTAAGAACCTGATTGCTGAAGCCAGATAGTTTGGGCTCAAGTCTTCCTTTGCTGTTGACCTCTGCATGTCCCTGGGAAAGTTGCCTAATTTCTCTGTGCCTCTAATTCCTCATCTGGGTAAATGGGGTTCATGATCATGCCTGGATCTCAGAGGTGTTCTGGAGGTTAAATTTTTAGATGGTTTTTAATGCTTGTAATGTGCCTATAATGTTGCCTGGTAGACAGCAAGCATTCAATAGGGGTGTCCCAGGCTAGGTCTCAGCTATCAGGGCCATGTGGTTCTGGAAGGCAGAGGACACTTGGCTGAAATGGAACCATCAGGGAGTGCAGAGACCCAGGCCATCAGCAAGGGCGTTGATGTCTCAGGATCTAAATTTTTCATTCCCACTCTACCTGCCAGGAAGCCCTGCTTGCCTGCTCCCTCTCCTCCACCCCTAGTCCAGGAGGCCACCAAGGCCTGAGACTGCCTGAGAGTCCTAGAGGGCCCCAGATGCGAGGTTGCATGCTGATTTGGAGGCCCAAGATGTCAAGCCAGCCCCCAACTAATCTTTGTTCCTGAAGCCAGTGGAGCCCAGCTGCCCAGCCTTGGGGGGACCACAACCATGACAGAAACTGATTAAGTTGCTCTGCAAGTGTTTGCTGAATGCCCACTGTGTGCCAGGCACTGTCCTTGGCACTGGAGATCAGGCCGAAAACAAAGTCTCTGCTCACATAGAGCTCACTTCCTAGCAGAGTCAGTGATGGGCAATTAACAAAAAAAAAAAACGAGGCCGGGCGCGGTGGCTCACGCTTGTAATCCCAGCAGTTTGGGAGGCCAAGGCGGGCGGATCACGAGGTCAGGAGATCGAGACCACGGTGAAACCCCGTCTCTACTAAAAATACAAAAAATTAGCCGGGCGTGGTGGCGGGTGCCTGTAGTCCCAGCTACTCGGAGAGGCTGAGGCAGGAGAATGGCGTGAACCCGGGAGGCGGGGCTTGCAGTGAGCCGAGATTGTGCCACTGCACTCCAGCCTGGGCTACAGACTGAGACTCTGTCTCAAAAAAAAAAAAAAAAAAAAAAACGAGTGTGGCCGGGTGCAGTGGCTCACGCCTGTAATCCCAGCACTTTGGGAGGCCGAGGCAGGCGGATCACAAGGTCAGGAGATCAAGACCATCCTGGCTAACACGGTGAAACACCATCTCTACTAAAAAAAAAAAATACAAAAAAAAATACAAAAAATTAGCCAGGTGTGGTGGCAGGCATCTGTAGTCCCAGCTACTCAGGAGGCTGAGGCAGGAGAATGGCATGAACCCGGGAGGTGGAGCTTGCAGTGATGCGAGATCGCGCCACTGTACTCCAGCCTGGGGAACAGAGCGAGACTCCGCCTCAAAATAATAATAATAATAAATAATAAATAAAAATAAATAAATAAACAAGTGTGAGATTTAATATGATAACTTGAGGAACTGATAAGTATAGTGAAGAGAAACAGAGTGGGTCAAAGGGGTGGAGAGGGAGGAGGGAATCTTGGGAAAAGAAGATTGTAGACATCTGGAAAAACGACTTAAAAAGAACTAACTTTTCTGGTTTCCACTAAACATTTGCTCAGGAAAGTAACAGAACAGATTCATGATACATATAAAAACTGGATTATTGGTAGGAAACCCTTTTGTAGAATCAAGAATCACTTGGTCAAATGCCCGTAAATGATAGTCAGTTATAGGCACGAGCTCCGTCTACCTTGTTAAACCTATGACAGAGCCTCTACCCTTCTAAGCCTCAGTTGATTCAGCTGTAAAATGGGATCACAAGCCCCCACTGGTGGAGTGGTTAGCCAAGCTCAAGGAGATAGTCTGTGTAGAGCCTTCACACAGCCCCACCCCAGCCGGGCAGTCACTTTTCACTAAGCAACATTGTTGAGCACCTGCTGGATACACTGCAATCCAGAGTCTTAGGACTTCTTCCTTCCCCAGGTCTGCCATCCCCCTTCATGGCCGGGTCTCGGTGGTGCCTGGTGCCAGGCTGGCCTGGCATCCCCAGGCAGGAAAGGGAAGCGGCTCCTTTAAGGCAGGCCCCAGCTGGGCCGCCTGGATATTGGAGCATGGACGAGATTAGGTGGCGGAGGCGCTGGCCGGGCCAGATGCGCCTGAGCGCGGCCTCGTTATGTATTCATGAGCTGTGAGGAAAAGAAATAAAAGGATTCATTATCGTCCAAACTGTTACTAATGACATGTACCTGGAGCCCGAGCACCTCTGGAAATCTAATGCGACACACTCCGAGAGAAAATGTATTCCCGGGCTCGGTGCCGCAGCCGATGGAAAATGTCCCCTCCCCGCCCTTCCTCATTGCCATTCACTCAGGGCGACATTTACAATTCTTCTGCCATTATGTCCGACCAGGGCCTCTGAGTCTCTGTCACGACCTGCACATTAGCTGAAAATTGGAAATTCCACAGCGTGTCTGTGGCTGTGGCCGTGGCCGCGGTGGGCTGGGCCAGAGCAAGGCTCGGAAACCAAGAGGCACAAGGGACTGAGCAAGAGGGGTGCCCAGGGGCAAGGCGAAGGGACAAGGGGAGGAATGGTGCTGCTGGCCTTTAGGTGTCCTGCTGGCTCCGATCTGTCCCCAGGCTGGCCACCCACCATGCCAAGCCCAGCCTCGGGGTGCCCAGGGTGGTGACCCCAAACCCTTTTACCTCTTCACCTTTGTTCTCCCCCCACCCCTATCCTGCTCTGAAAGTCTTCTGCCTCCCACATAGCAGCCCCAATCCTTTGCTCCCTTCAGAGACCCAGTAAAAATATTAACAACACACCAAGAGATAGCCATCTGAAACTTATTTTGCAAGATAAACATGTCTCAGGTGCATTATAAAAGCATTGTCTCAACTGATCTTCACCACCACCGTGTGAGGTGAGTTCTATTCTGGTCCTCATTTTACAGAGGAGAAAAACTCAGACTTGCATAGTAAGGGACTTGCCCACAGTCACGTCACGCAAGGAGAAAGGAACAGAGGTGGGATTTGCCCCCTGGCTGGAGTGATTCTGAGACTTGGGCCTTGCCCTAGCACCACACAGGAACTCCAGGCTCCAGGCTCAGCTCCTCCAAGAAGCCTTCCCAGGCAGTTCTCTGCCTATTGAAGTTAAATCCTTGGGATGGGAGCCTCTGGGCTCCCATGTGACAAAGTGTGGGCCTCTGTTTAATGCACCTTCCTGGGAAAGACACAGCTGCCCATCCAGACTGCTGTGCCCCAGAAGGCAGGTGCCCATCACCTGAGCCTTCTGTGTCTGCTTGCAATGTTCACCACTCAGTAAGTGCATAGCTAAGTCCAGTGGAGTATACATCTGTCCCATATGGTTTCAGAGGCAGAGGTGGAATGGAATGGGGCACCCAGGAAAAGCGGATTTGGGCCTTATCCAAGGGAGAGCTTTTAGTAGAAAGGACAAATAAAAAACAGTATTTCAAATAGAAAATGAATAGTGTATTAGTCCATTTTCATGCTGCTATAAAGAAATGCCTGAGGCTGGGTAATTTATAAAGGAAAGAGGTTTAATTGATTCACAATTCAGCATGGCTGGGGAGGCCTCAGGAAACTTACAATCATGGTGGAAGGTGAAGAGGAAGCAAGACACCTTCTTCACAAGGCGCCAGGAAAAAGAAGAGCGAAGGAGGAACTTCCAAGCACTTATAAAACCATCGGATCTTGTGAGTGCTCACTCACCATCATGAGAACAGCACAGGAGAATCACCCCCATGATCCAATCGCCTCCCTCTTTTGACAGGTTAGGATTACAAGTTCCCCCCCTTGACCCGTGGGGATTACAATTTGAGATGAGATTTGGGTGGGGACACAGGCCAAACCATATCAAATAGCTTTTCAGTGTAAATATATCTCAAATATCATTGTTTATTTGAAATTCAAATTAACTGGGTGTCCTGTCTTTTGATTTGCTAAATCTGGTAGTCCAAGCTTGGAGATACCCCAAGCAAACCCATAATGGGCCTGGCTCACCTAGGAGATTTGGGGTCAGTGCCCCAGGCCACTAGATCCTGAACTCTTAGAAACATCAGTCAGAGATTCTAGTCCCCAGACTTCCTTGCATCTAGGTGTGGTCACATGACTAAGTTCTGGTCAGCCGAATGCGAGTAAAAGTGATACCAGACCCTTCTGGTTAAAAGGAAAGGACAGACATTTATCTTGCCCTTTCCCCCTTCCTGCTTGCTGGGTTGCAGAAGAAATGGCAGGAGCTGCAGCAGCTATCTTTGACCCAGAGGTAGAAGCCACATGTTGAGGACGACACAGTTGTCCCTAGTAGGCCTGGACCACTTACCTCTGGAGCGTTATTCAAGGTAAAACAAACAAATAAATAAACAAAAAAGAGCTAATTGTTTAAGCCACTGTATTGTTGGGTTTATTTGTTCTAGTAGCTTAGACTGTACCCCTAACTAACACATTCTCTCACCAAAATGTCAGCCCCCAGGAAGGTGAGGACTTAACCATTCAATGTGCTAACACCAACACGTGTCACCAAGTAGATCCTCAATAAATGCTTATTGAATAAATAAATGAATGAATGTCCTAGATGACCTCTGAGAGTAAATAAACAAACAGCTAATTAATTATAATAATTAACAATTACTGAATGCTCACAAAATTTTCTTATAACCATTGACTCCTTTGATCCTCACAACCCTATGATGTAGGAACCATTCACATCCCCACTTTATAAATGAGGGCACTAAGGTGACTTGGCCTAGTTTAGAGAGCAGATAAGTGATGGAGCCAAGGTGCAGTCTGGCTCCAGGGCCCTCTCCCTTAACCTTCTCTCCTGCCTCTCTTTAGAAGAAACGATGAGTCAGTGGGTGAATGAAAGGGCAACTCTATAACTTTGTTTATTCAACAAATCTTTTACTGAGTGTGACATGTACCTGGAACCTAAGCACCTCTGGAAATCTAATTTAGGGCATTGTTCTGGAAGGTAGGAATTTAGCAATAAACAAGACAAACAAAAATCCATACCTACGGTACTTAAAACCTAGTCGGTCAGACAGGCAATAAACAAGATAAACAAGCCAAATGGATAGTGTTACTATAGAATTCTGTTTATATGAAGTTCAAGAAAAAGCAAAACTAATCTATGGGGATAGAAATCAGGGCAGTGGTTGCCCTCAGAAGGAGGATTGGAGGAAGGGGCTCTCTGGGGTGGTGGAAATACTGTTTATCTTGTTTGGATATTGGCAACATAGAGGTAGATTTTTTTTTTTTTGAGATGGAGTCTCGCTCTGTTGCCCAGGCTGGAGTGCAGGGGTGCCATCTCAGCTCACTGCAATCTCCACCTCCTGGGTTCATGCCTCAGCCTCCCAAGTAGCTGGGATTACAATCCGCCACCACGCCCAGCTAATTTTTGTATTTTTTAGTAGAGATGAGGTTTCACAATGTTGGCCAGGCTGGTCTCAAACTCCTGACGTCAGATGATCCGTCTGCCTCGGCCTCCCAAAGTGCTGGGATTACAGACATGAGCCACCATGCCCAGCCGGAGGTAGATATTTACCAAAACTCAGCAAACTTTATATGTAAGGCCTGTGCATCTTACTGTATGTATATAAAGTAAACCTCAGTCAAGAATAAGTAAAATCAATATGTATAGAAAATAAACATAATGTTGGGTGGTTCAAAATACTAGGGAGAAAATAAGAAGAAAACCAAGGTAGGGTAGGGAGATTTTACATAGAGTGTCATGGAAGGAAGGCGGAAGGAAGGAAGGAAGGAAGGAAGGAAGGAAGGAAGGAAGGAAGGAAGGTAGGGAGGGGAGGAGGGAAGGAGGGAAGGAGGGAAGGAGGGAAGGAGGGAGGGAAAAGGGAGGAAAAGAGGGAAGGAGGCAGGGAAGGAGGAGGATGGAAAGGGGGAGGGAAAGAAAGAGGGAGGAAGAGAAGGGGGAGGGAGGGAGGGGCAAATGAGGGAGTAAAAGCCACATCTTGTCCAGAAAGGAGCACTCCCCATGAACAGGGACTCATGCTCCCAGAGCTTCAAGCCCTGGGGAATCAGGCTCCTCCAGTGTGGGAGGGGCAGTGGTGGTGTCTATTTGAGAACAGCCTCTTTCATGGAGCCCTGCTAAGGAGTAGTTTGAGGACAAACCCTAAAGCCCAGGGTCTAGGAGATAGAAATCACAGGGCAGACAGAGCAAGGTGACTACTCTGCTAATTAAAGAAAAGGAGATGTCCCTTAACACTGCTCACCCTGCCCCCAACCCTAATGTCTCTACCAGCACATTTCCCACCCACCCCACCCTTCCTACCTCCACCAATAACTGGACATCCCAATAAACAGCAGTGGGAATTGGAAATCCATAAAGGAAAAAAAAATCTAAACCCTTCCTCATGCCATACACAGAACATCATTCCAGATGGATTCACAGATCTAAATGTGGAAGGTAAAATAGTAAAATTTTACAGTAAAACAGAACATCTCTGTGACCTCGAAGCAGGCAGAAATTTCTTCAACAGCTCTAAAATGTGCTACCCATCAAAGAAAACAATCTAAATTAGGCTATGTTAAAATTAAGAGCTGCTATTCATTAAACAGTATCATTAGGAAGGTGAAAATGCAACCTACAGAGAAAAATAACATATTTGAATATATTTGACAAAGGACTCATACCCATTACATTTCTTTTTTTTTGAGATGAAGTCTCGCTCTGTTACCCAGGCTGGAGTGCAGCGGCGTGATCTCGGCTCACTGCAAGCTCTGCCTCCCGGGTTCACGCCATTCTCCTGCCTCAGCATCCCGAGTAGCACAGGCACCTGCCAACACGCCCGGCTAAATTTCTTGTACTTTTAGTACAGACGGGGTCTCACTGTGTGAGCCAGGATGGTCTTGATCTCCTGACCTCATGATACGCCTACCTCGGCCTCCCAAAGTGCTGGGATTACAGGCGTGAGCCACCGCACCCGGCCCCATTATATATCTTAAAAAGTTTTTCTACTAATGTGAAAAAAATAAACCCATAGAAATATGGTCAAGAGATTGGAAGAGACACTTGACAAAAGAAAACACCCAAATGGCTAATTAACATGAAAAGATACTCAATGTCACTAATCATGAAGGAAATGCAAATTAAAACTACATATCAGAATGAGGACCCAGGAGAAGATACGAAGTACCGTTGAGGATGTGGTGGACCTCTTCGTGCTCTGCTATTAGGGCGTGAACTGGCATGATCACTTTGGAAAACTGTTTTGCAGTGTCTGTAAAGGTGAACGTGTGCCTTCCCTATGGCTCACCAGTGCCACTCCTAAGTACATATTCAACAGGTGTGCTTATGCCTTTTGCAGCAATGCTCGTGGCTATTTATGGAGCCCCAAACCAAAACTCCAGGCCCCTCTTGCTTAATGTTCTCTCCTGCCTCTCTTAGAAGAAACGATGAGCCAATGGGTGGATGAAAGGGCAACTCTATGTCTTTATTTATTCAACAAATCTTTTACCGTGTATGACATGTACCTAGAGCCTGAGTACCTCTGGGAATCTAATCTAGGGCACTGTTCTAGAAGCTGGGAATTTAGCAATAAAGAAGACAAACAAAAATCCATACCCACAGTGCTTATATCCTAGTCGGGCAGACAGGCAATAAACAAGATAAACAAGTCAAATGGATAGTGTTACTGTAGGATTCCATTTATATGTAGTTCAAGAACAAGCAAAACTAATCCATGGGGATAGAAATCAGGGCAGTGTTTGCCTTCAGAGGGAAAGGACATATTCAAATGTCCCTCCAGAGTAGAACAGATCAAGAAACAGGCTTATTCATGCAACGGAATAGAATACTACAAGACACTGAGAATCAGTGAATGAAGATCAACTAGCCATACGCAACAGCAGGTCAAGTAGAAGAAGCGACGCACAAAACGGAATGTGTTGTGTGATTCCATGTATAGGAAAGTAGCTATTTTTGAGGGGTGGTGACTGGCAGGAGGGATCAGGGAGTTTCAGGAAACCTGTGATGTTCTATTTCTTGATCTGGATGCTGGCTTCCCAGGTGCACTTACCTGGGGAAAAATTTTCCAGCTGCATGCCTACAATTTGTGCTCTTTTCTGTGCTTAGGATGTACAGCAATATAAAATTTTAGAAAAAGATAACTTTAAAATAAAAATCTATTGCTTACAGCAGGGGCTCAGCTCGCCAGCTCCTTGACATCCTGAAGTGACAACTACTTGTCCACTCTGTCCACCCTTAGTTGCTGAGCTTTTAATGAGAACTGCCTTTCTTTGTGGTTAGGTGTGTGTTTTTCTGAGAATGGCATTTTCCTCTTTTCTGTGATTTGTGAGAGAAAGATAGAGACAGGGAGAGACGGAGTGCTGTCAGAAATCTCCTGTAACATAGGGTCAAGACACTTTTGGCCAGGGAGGGATAAATAGGGCTCTCATTCCACATACCCCATGCTTTGGAAATTACAGATCTGATTAAATTTTCCACCCCAAAATTTATGTTGCTTATCCATCAGCATAAAGAGGTGCTCAATAAATGAACAAATACATACAAAAATCAGTGAATGGCTGGCCATGGTGGCTTACACCTGTAATCCCAGCACTTTGGGAGACTGAGGTGGGAGGATCACTTGAGCTCAGGAGCTCGAAACCAACCTGGGCAACATGGTGAAACCTTATCTCTACAAAAAATACAAAAATTAGCCTGGCATTGTGGCGAGTGCCTGTAGTCCCAGCTACTTGGGAGGCTGAGGTGGGAGGATCACTTGAACCCGGGAGGAGAAGGTTGCGGTGAGCCGAGATCGCACCATTGCACTCCAGCCTGGGCAACAGAGAGATATCCTGCCTCAAAAAAAAAAAAAAAAAAAATCAGTGAATGAATGAAACAAAGGCTCTGTAGCACCCCTGATCCTGGTTACACACCTCTGGTGACGGGTAACTTATCCCCTCTAGGGGAAGCCTGACCTGCCACTGAGGAGGTCCAGTTGGCAAAGGCTGCCCTTAATGGAGCCCTCGTTCTCCTCTCCATCCTCCTCTTCCCATTTCTCCAACCTTCCTTCAGTATAAACCTCCCCCAAGGGGCATGGGTCCCAGCTACACACACACACACACACACACACACAGAGAGAGAGAGAGAGAGAGAGAGAGAGAGAGAGAGAGAGAGAGGTTCCCTGTTAGAACCAAGGAATGAGGGGAAATCTGCTCATGCCTGTGAGTGGGGAAAGGAAGGACAAGATAATCTGAGACCACATTGTGCATTCATTCATTCATTCACTTACTCATTTATTCACTTATCAGTTAACTTCTTGGCTCCCATTCCTGGGCAGATCTTGAGCTAAGCATTAAGACCTGAAAGGAGGACAGGTACAGTGGTTCACGCCTTTAACCCCAGCACTTGGAAGGCCGAGGTGGGAAGAGCACTTGAGGCCAGAAGTTCAAGACTAGTCTGGGGAAGATAAGTGAGACCCTGTCTCTACAAAACAAAAAAGAAATCAGCCCTGCATGGTTGTGCATGTACCTGTAGTCCCAGCTACTCAGGAGGCTGGGGCAGGAGGATCACTTGAGCCCAGGAGTTGGAGGTTACAGTGAACTATGGTCATGCCACTGCACTCCAGCCTGGGCAACAGAAGCCAGGCCCTGTCTCAAAAAAAGGATAACCACGATGAATAAGAAATCACTTTTGCCCTCAAGGAGCTTCCAGTTCAGTGGGGATCAGGCTGACAGGTAAGAATACCTGTGCAGTACCTGGGCTGCACTTGAATTCAGGTAGGTGGTTGATGGGGAGTGGCGGGACCTGGAACTGATATTTCTCTCCCGGCATCCCCCAAACCCACGTCTAAAGAGGAAAGAGATTCATAAACAAATGATCACCGACCATCAAGATGCTTGCTGGGCTGGCGGCAGTAATAGTGCTAATAATAATAGTAGCAGTTTTCCAAGCAACTAATCTTCAATGCTATTATTATCTCCCAGTTTACAGATGAGGAAGCTGAGAGGTTAAGTCCCATGGCTCAGGACACGCACTGCTAAATGGGAAAGGAAATGAGATTCAAACCTGTAATTGTCTGACCTAATGACCAAGGTGCCTCCTTGGAGAAGAGTATGGGGGCATGGAAGGAGGACACCCACTCTGATCTTGGAGGCTAGGGAAGGCTTCCTGGAGGCAGTGGCCCTTGATCTTGTTCTTGAACGATGTTGAAAGACTGAATATACAAATGGACAATGGCCAGACCATATATAAAGACAGAACTTTAACCCACAACCCATAGCACCCTGCCCAAGAAACAAACTCCCTCATCTGCAAAAGAAAAAACAACCCAGGAAACCAGCCTGCTGGAAGTCACACATGCTATCTCTAGGGACAATCCAGAAAGCTAAACAATAACTTCTTTAACAATAGACCCAAAATGGTCAGGCCCTGATTAATAACTGACAGCTTCCCTAATTTTTATTCCTGCATCCAACTTACAACCAGACAGAGAAAGCCAAATGTGCACCCCAAATCAATCACATGGGATGCCCTGCTTCTAGTTAGCCACCTCCAGCCTCCCCATGCCCATGGCCTCCTATCAGGCCACACCCGAGGCTTCTCTTCCCCTCACCGCCCCACCGCTCCTCTCTTTGAATCTCTGCCAAAACACAAGTAATGGAGGCTGACTCCCTTGCTACAGCAAGCTCAGAATAAATAGCCTTTGCTTGTCTAACTGGGTCAGTCTTCTTTAGTTCCACAAGATGTAGGAGTTTGCCAGGTGGCACAGTAAGGGAAGGAAGAAGCCAGAGAGAACGGCATGTGCAAAGGCACAGAGGTGTGAATTAGCCAACCACGGGAAGTGGAGAAAATAAGAGAGAAGGCCAGCGAGCCAACAAAACTCCTACTCAGCCAACAACACCCAGTTTGAGAAGTCTCCTCGATGCATACAGAATAATAAGTACCTCTGGGGTCTGCAGGGACCGAGTGAACTTGCTCAGCTGGTACCCACCCAAGACCCCCAGGAGTAGCTTACATCACCAGGTGAGGGCGATTGGAGATGGGGAGCTCCGTTGCCCAGATGTGGGACCAAGGCCAGTGAGCCCTTCTTATGCTCCTGCCCTGTCTGGGCTGCCCAAGCCTCTGCCTGGCCCTGCACCCCACACCCTGGCACCCCCTCCCCTCATGCATCAGCCACGTCTTCTCCACCTTAGCTGCCCTCTGTGACTGTGCTAATGGGTATGGACTGGCAGCGTGTTCCGATTTAATCAAGGCTGGAGACAGGATTCCCCCCGCTGCCACCGCTTGTACTGCCCGGGGCCCAGGATGCTCAGATTAATTCACAGGACGTCACAGACACTGTTCTGCCATGCTTGTCATCTTCCCCAGCCAGGTGTGAGGTTTCCCAAGGCCCTGAACATGAAGCCTCAGCACCCGGGCTCAGAGGCTCCATGCTCCATCCCGTCCTCATATACCTCCCTAGCTTAGAAGTACAGGCTGCAAATGAGACACTCCAGCCCAGAGGAGGGGCCTAGGGTGGAAGCCCCATTCAGATGTCTGAATCTGAGACGGGCCGCGTGGCACAGGGAGAGAGAGGCTAGCCTGGGATGCAAAAGAAATGGGTTAGATTGTCAGCCCCAGTCTAGAGGACATTAAATCATCCTAAGCTCTCTATTTACCCCCGACCCTCACCCCAGTTCCTTCCTCTTTTCATCTTTGACTTAACAAGTGTTGTCTGATCACAGCCTATGGGCCAAGGGGTGGGGATGCTATAGGGAATAAGATACAGTTCCCGGCTGTAGATAGTCAGTGTTCTCTGGGCCTCAGTTTGTCATCTGCAGAACGGGCCACCAATCCCTCCCTGGATGGCTTCACAGAGCGACTGTGAGGATCCTGGAGGGTCGTTAATGTGGGCATAGTGGGAAAGCAGTTGGTGCAGAGAATAGACGACCCAACACAGAGTCAGGGTGTCTGGGTTCAAGTCCCGGTACAGCCACCGGCAGGCTGAGGGGCTGCAGGCAAATTACTGCTCCTCCCTGAGCCTGTCTTCTCGCTGCAAAGTGGGGAGAGCAGACATAACCCAAATAGTATCTATTTGTCAAGCACTTCCTATGTGCCAGGCACTGTTCCAAGCTCTTCAGAAGATATGAGTTAATTTAAGCTCCACAACCTCCCATTTTGTAGATGAAAGAAACTGAAACACAAGAGGTCAAATAGCAGGCCCAAGGCCACACAGCCAGGCAGTCTGGCTCCAGTACCTGCTCTCCTAAGCCCCTCGCTCTGGCGTCTCTCACCACTCATCCATGAGCACCTTGGCCCAATCAGGCATTGCTCCACCTCCCCAGAGTTCATGCAAAACAAACGCCTCTGTAATGCTCTCTCAGAGTCCACGGCAACCAGATCTCATTTTATTTTTACCTTTCTTGGTATGTGTTTCTGTCTTTTGGTTTGGTTTTAAGAATCAGGCAGGAAACTTTATCAGGGCAATTGCTATGCCTCCCCCATCCGGTAGCTCCCTCAAACAGGGGCTGATCTCCCCCATCATTCTGGGGGTTCCCCAGAGTGAGGACAGGAGGGGAGCTCTGGGTCTCATGGCAGTTTTTCCACCTGCCTGTTCTTAATCTCCCCAATTCCCATCAGAGGCCCAGCCCTTCCTGGAGCCATCTGGTCTACCTCCTCAGGGGCACCACCTGCAGGATGATTCTCTCCAGCCGCCTTGGAGAAATGAATACGGTAATACCCTTTCCTAAATTACTATCGTAGTTGGCTGAATGTGAGAAACCTAGAGCTGGGGGCGTTGGCAGCTCAAGTGCTAAGAGTTAATTCAATTAGCCAGAGCACAGAAAGCTTGGGCCTGCTGTCCGCCTGCAGCACAGACCAGCAGGCTTCCGGAGGACTTTCCACACCTCTGAAATCTCAGCTCCCCTTCCACACCCCATGTGGCTTTCCCAGTCTTCCCGTATCCAAAACTAAGGCTTGGATTAGGACAAATACCTAACGCATGCAAGGCTTAAAACCTAGATGATGGGTTGATAGGTGAGCAAGCCACCGTTGCACGTGTATACCTATGTAACAAACCTGCACATTCTGCACATGTATGCCAGAACTTAAAGTAAAATACATAAAATAAAATAAAATAAAATAAAATAAAATAAAATAAAATAAAAAACTAAGGCTTGGAAGCATGAGCGAGTCCAACTCCAACAGGTGACCTGACATGAAAGGGCCCTGACCCGAGGCCCCTCAGCAGCAGCCTCAGGCTTTGAACTCAGGACTTCTGGTTCGAAGTTCTGCTTTTGCATTTGCTGCTTCCCCTGCCTGGAATGCTCTCCCCCAGATCTTTGCCCAGCCCCCTCCTTCTCATCCTTCCCTAATCCTATCGTCTCAAGCCCAGGCACACTCCCTCCAGGGCAGCATCCATCCCCCTCCCTGCCTTGCTTTCCAAGCGTGTTGTCTCCAGTGGAGAGGGCCCTGTCTACCTGATCTGCACCGCCCCCCCCCCCACCATGTTTAGGCTGCCAGCCCCATGAAGCCAGCGCCACGGCCGTCTGCCTCACATCAGTCTAGGTCACAGCTGTGTTGCCAGCACCTGGCATGTGGTTGTCTTCAGTAAATCTCAGTGGAATGAACAAATGGGGGTCCATGAAGACCCCACAGCCTGGAACTTGGGCCTCTTCTTCTGTGGCCATGGCAGGAGGGATGCCAGGGGGACTAGCACTGTGGGCCGCACCCTTCCCACAGCCCAGCTGTGGCTGCAGCCGCCTCTGATTAGGCCCCGATTCACGGAGAGGCCTTTGGGCCATCAGCTTCCATTAGTTGCATCAAATTTTAGCTGGGAAGCCTGGCTGTTGCCCAAGAAGGTGGTCTCCAGAGAGGCCTGGGCAGGAGAAAGCCTGGGAGAGACTCAGCATCCGGGGTCTCAGCAATGTGACAGTCCAAGCTCTGCGGGAAGGCTGGGGCGGGGTGAGGGATGGGTGGGGAAGCTAGGGGCAGCGAGGAGTGTTCCCTGAGTGGTGCTCTGACATCTATCACGGGGTCAGGAGCTCACTCAGCCTCCCCCTTCTTCACCCTTATTCTCGATCTGCCACCACCATTCCCTGTGACCTCAGGCCAGTCACTTGCCTTCTCCAGGGCTCACTTCCATGACTGCAAAGGGATGGGATCAAACATTTTGGGGGCTCCCCCAGCTTAGGGATTCCGAGGTTCCATCTGGCTATGATTCCCACACTCCCTGGATGCTTGGGGGTCTCCACGATCTCCCTGCCTCTTTCCCCCAATCACTCTGGCTCCCTGTGGCTGGAGTTATCTTTCTAGCACAAATCACCGCATGTCCTGTCCCTCAGCCTCTGTCTCTGCTGCCTCATCTCTTGCCACTTGCCACCAAATTTAGCAGTTCCTTTAAAAACCAAACATACACATACGACGCAATGCAGGAGTGGCACTCCTGGGCATTTATCCCAGAGATAGGAAAGTTGATGTCTGCACAAAACCTGTGCACACAGATTCATAGCAGCTGTATTTGTTGGAATGGCCAAAAGTTGGAAACAACCAAAATGCCCTTCAGTGGGTACATGGTTAGGCACACCGTGGCTCATCCATCCCATGGAATAATACTCAGCAATGAAAAGGAATCAACTATTGATACATACAGCACCTGGGTGAATCTCTAAAGAGTCATGCTGGGGCTGGGTGTAGTGGCTCACTCCTATAATCCCAGCACTTTGGGAGGCCAAGACCGATGGATCCCTTGAGTTCAGGTGTTTGAAACCAGCCTGGGCAACATGGCAAAACCCCATCTCTACAAAAACAAAAACAAAAAAGAACCTACAAAAATTAGCCAGGTGTGGTGGCATGTGCCTGTAGTGCCAGCTACACTGGAGGCTGAGGTAGAAGGATTGCTTGAGCCCGAGAAGGTGAGGCTGCAGTGAGCCCAGATTGCACCCCCGTACTCCAGCCTGGGTAACAGAACAAGACCCCTGTCTCGAAAAACAAACAAACAAAAAAACCCTGCTGGGTAAAATAAACAAAGCCAACTCAAAGTCACATGCTGTATGAGTTCAATTCTATAACACTCTTGAAATGAGGAAATCATAGATCAACAGATTAGAGGCTGCCAGAGGTGAGGGATGGTTGTGGGAGGAATGGGAGTGTGATCATAAAGGGGTAGCACAGGGGTCTTTGTGTTCTGTATCTTGGGTGTGATGGTGGTTACACAAATCTACACATGTGATAAAATGGCAGGGAACTGGCTGGGCTCGGTGGCTCATGCCTGTAATCTCAGCACTTTGGGAGGCCAAGGCGGGCAGATCACTTGAGGTCAGGAGTTTGAGACCAGCCTGGCCAACATGGCGAAACCCCGTCTCTACTAAAAATACAAACATTAGCCAGGCGTGGTGGCACACGCCCGTAGTCCGAGCTACTTGGGAGGGTGAGGCAGGAGAATCACCTGAACCTGGGAGGCAGAGGTTGCAATGGGCCAAGATCACCTTACTGCACTCCAGCCTGAGCAACGGAGCAAGAATCTGTCTCAAAAAAAAAAAAAAAAAAAAAAAGAAAGGAAAAAAAAAGAAAAAAAGCAGGGAGCTATACAACACATTGTCCCAATGTCAACTGCCTGGCTTTGATATAAACTAGAGCTATGTAAGATGTCACTATTGGGGGAAACTGGGTGCAGGGTACATGGAACCCCTCTGTACTATCTTTGCAAATCCCCGCGGATCCATAGTGATTTCAAAATAAAGATTTTCTTTAAGCAGGATTCAAAAGTCTATACACATGGCTCTAATGATTGGATGATGGTTGTGGGGAAGGTGGAGGCCGCTCTTCCGTAATAACACCATGGTAGACTCACATGATCCATGAAAGGCTCTTTACGAGCATCAGCTCATCTTATTCAGACAATCCTCCCGTGATGTTGAAAGGGATTCTTATTCCCATCTTACAAAAAAGGAAACTGAGTCTCAGGAAATTGGAGTCGCTGTCCCAGGGGCAGAAGAGAAATTTAAGCCCAAAGTGTCCTACTTCAACCCCCCCACCTGCCCCTCACCTCTGTTTTAGTCTCATTTGCCATAGGTGGTGGTGTTTTATTTTCTTCTTTCTACTTCTCTGTATTTCCTCTAATAAGCATGCCTTCCTGTAATAATCAGAAGAAAAAATAAGCAAACACTAGAAAGTATTCCTTGGTGGGTTGCCTGTTTCTTCTGGAGCCTGTGGCACCACAGTCTACGATTTCTGTCTCCTTGGCACTCTCCTGGCTGCCCAGGATGGGAGCCGCCTCCAGGGCCTTCTGCCACACGCACCCCCACTTGCCCACTGTAGACAGTGGGGTCTGCAGTCAAAGCCCCAGGGCTACTCACACACACTAGGAGCCCTGGCACAAAACTCTTAACCTGGGAGCCTCAGATTCCTCATCTGCAAAATGGGAATTAATGCGAAATTGTAATACTTCCCGCTTGTCAAGGTTGTTGTGAAGATCCAATGGAATAAGATGGTAATATTCCACCGATATTTGCTGTGTGCCTACTAGGTGAGAGCATTTGATCATTTGCAAAACTGAACACTGCCTCAAATCCCTCCTGGAGCACAGTGAGGTAGGAATTGCTAAGTAAACATCACGGCTGTTATTGTTGTTCTTGTCCCTGCCTAGCTGGCGGCAGCCTTGTACATCCAGACAGGCAGTGGTTCCTTGGGAACCTGGCAGAACCGGGTGGAACCGAGCCTCCCTGGGAATGGCAGCCACAGAGGAGAGTGGAACATGCCACAGCCCACAAGACCCCGAAAGACCCCGCTAGACCCCGCTTTGCCTGCTGGTTTTCCGCACCAAGAATCAATTTTCGAGGGTGTTTCCCAGAAGTGGTCTGGCCTCTCTGGTATCGTCATTCATCCCACCCTGGCCGCCAGCCACTCCTCACCAAGCCCTCTCTGCCCTGACCGCCTCTTGCAATTGGGGCCCCCATCACAAGTGAGAAGGGGGAGCAGCTGGGACAGGAAGCCGCTTCCTGAAAATACCCCGACCTCACCCATGAGGGTCTAGATGCCAGCACCGCCTGCCCGCCATGTCCTGGCCTTCACCCCCTGAGACCCTTGGCAAGGCTGGGCCAGGAATGCCACACTGGGGCCAGGGGAGCCTTTCCCAGGCTGGGGCTTAGAGAAGAAGGGTCTAGGCCAAGTGGTCAGAGCTGAGGGTGGGGTACTTCCTGCGTTCCAGGGGGAGACGAAGCCACTGCCAGCTTCCCATGCCCATCCCAGCTTGCAGATGTTCCAGAGAGTGTTCACAGGAAGTGCAAGGATTAAGACAGAGAGTAGGGGACAGAACAGGAGAGGATCCACCCAGGGAAGGTGAGAGAAGAGCCCTGGAGAGGTCACAGGGATCACTGGGAGGAGCCTGGGACAGAGGACACACAGGCTGCCGCTGCTGCTGACCTGCTGCATGACCCTGGGACAGTCACGACCCACTCTGGACCTCAGTCCATCTACAATCCACAGGGGCTGGATGAGACAGTTTATTTCAAGAATTCACTGAGTACCTCCTGCTATGGGCCCTGGGCTGGCCCCTGGGGGCAGAGCAGCAAAGGAGACAGGCCTCCTTCCTGCCCCCTGGAGCTGACTGTGGGTGGGAAGGCAGAGAACAAAAGATTTCAATAAGGAATGTGAGACAGGAAGTGAAAGGGTGCTAGGGGCAGACCGGGGTGCCAGGGGCTGGGAGGATGTGGCAGGGTCCTCCTGGGGGATCAGGAGGGCTTCCCTGAGGAAGCAAAGACCTGGATACATAGGAATCCACTGGATGTCCCAGACTCAGGGAACAGCATGGCTGGGACTGGGAAGCTGGTATATGGGGAGGACCAAAAGGCCCAGGGGGCTGGGCCATCATCCCTGCCAGCCACGGTAAGGATTTTGATCCTCTAACAAGAAGCCATGGAAGGGGAAGATGGAATAGAGGTGCTTCTGTGCCTGGGGCTGGGGCCTTCAGTCCCCTTCTCATTTGCAGAAGTGCCTCAGTGGAATCCCAAGGCCTCAAGGAACCCAGCTGGGAACTACTAGGGTGGCCAATTTCTAAGGACCCTTCTGGGCTCCATGAGGATTCTAGGCCATCCCCAAGCTGCACTTGGGCCCATGCTAGCACCCTCCAGCAACGCTTTGACCAAGCCCCACCCCAACTCGACCCAAGGAGGCAGCTCACCAGGGCCTCGTGCCCAAGAGGCTCCTCACTGACCAGTACCCCCCAACATGTCTCAGGAAGTAAGGAAGGGGAGAAGTGAGGTCAGCTGGCCCCAAGTAAAGGCTGGTTTCTGCAGATGTACGGCCTTTCCTTCTTCCCTCCTCCTGCTCAGGCCCTTGTCATGTCCAGGTCAGGCGCCACCTCTTGAGGAAAGCTTCCCTGGACCCCTTAGGCAGAGTTGATCCCTCCCTCCCTTGGGCTCCATGCCAGTGCCACCCCTGATGGTCTCACCTGTATGTGAGCTCCCGGAGACAGGGGTGGCATGGCTGCATCTGTGCATTCATTCGTTCGTTCATTCAGCAGGTGCTGGGAATGCTGTGATGAACAAGGTAGGCCAGCTCCCTGTGCTCAAGGTGCTCGCAGTCACCTGTGGCCTAAAATAGTGCCGTATTTATCTCTGTACCTCAGGGGCCCTCTCAGGGCCTGGCACCAAGGGCCCCCATTGAGTCTGCTGAATAAGTGGATCAGAGAACAACAAGGGTGGACAGAAAGAGAGTTGGGGGGAGGAGGAAGCGGGGAGGAAAAGCCCCCGTAGGGAAGGTTCTGTGGGCCTCACCTTCCCCAGGTCTCACCCACATCCTAGGTTGCCCCCAACCTAGGGCAACTTCTCACCCAACTCAAGGACCTCACTTAGCAGCCTTACCGGACACGCTGATCCCCTCCCTAACCCCACTGAACTGTGGTCATATGCTTTCCAGACCATGTTGGATTTTTCAAAAGGAAAACAAGGAACGGCAAAGAAAGCCAGAAGCCAAAGAAAGCACACAGGCATGGCCGCAGGTACAGATGGCTTCAGGCAAGTCTGGCTGGACAGCTGAAGGGATGTTGGCCATGGCATTGTTTCAGCATGGCTGGGTGGGTGCTACACCCAGAACACAACAGCATCCCTCAAACCACCACCACCACCTTCACCACCAGTAACAATGTCAGCATCAACACCATCACCACCACCACCAAAACCAGTAATAACATTAGTACAAACACCACCACCACCAGTAACAATGTCAACACCAATACCACCACCACCACCAAAACCAGTAACAATGTCAGCATCAACACCAATACCACCACCACCACCAAAACCAGTAACAATGTCAACACCAATACCACCACCACCAAAACCAGTAACAATGTCAGCATCAACACCACCACCACCACCACCACCAAAACCAGTAATAACATTAGTACAAACACCATCTACCAGCAACAATGTTGGCACCAATACCAATACCACCATCATCAAAACTAGTAATAATGTTAGCACCAACATCACCAACACTGACACCACTCGTAACCATGTTAGCACCACCTCCAACACCACCATCAGCATAACATTAATACCAACACCAACACCACCAAAACCAATGATAATGTTAGCACCAACACCAACATTAACACTACCAGTAATCATGTTAGCACCACCACCACCAAAACCAAAACCAGTAATAACATTAGTACCGACACCACCAACATTAACACCACCAGTAATCGTGTTAGCACCACCAACACCAACACCAAAACTACTAATAACATTAGCACCAACACCATCACCAACACAAATACCACCTGTAATCATGTTAACACCACCACCACCATCACCGAAACCAGTAATAATGTTAGCACCCACACCATCACCAACACTAACACCACCCGTAATCATGTTAGCACCACCACCACCACCATTAGCAATAACATTAATAGCAACACCACCACCATCAACCCCATAACATTACCACCTCCAATAACAATAAAAAGAACACCCTCAACACCAACACCAATAACTTCAACATTACCAGTAGCGACAATACCCCCAACACCAATAACAACCTAACACCTACATCACCAGTAAAACATTAACACTTCTAACACCACCACCACCACCACTCCCAGTAATAACACCCTCAACACCAACACCAATAACTTCAACATGATCAGTACCAACAACACGATCCCTCTCTAACGCTACCAACAGTGACATTAACACCAACACTGTCAGTGTCAACCCCACCATCAACAGCCCCAACACCAATAGCAAAACATGACCAATACCAACACTACTACCAACTACATCAACACCCCAACACCATCACCAATACCATATCACTGCCATCATCAACAGCAGCAACAATTATTCCAACAACAGCCACTGCTACTACCTTAACCCACCAGTAACACCTTCTACATTAGTAGCAAACCCGGTAATACCATGAATATCAACAACACAAACCCCCTTCCCAACACCCCACTGCCACCAGCACTCACTTCGTACCAGGAACTGTGCCATGCACTTTACACACATGGTTTCAATGAAGGCTCATCCCAACCCCATTCAGTGTCTCTCTTATTATCTCCAGCTATATAGGAGAATACAGAGGCTCACAGAGGTTAGCCAGTGTGTATCAGGACAAGAATGCTGGACTCCTTACTCCCAGTCCAGTGCACTTCCCACTGTATCTGTGTCTATCTCCATTGCCTGGACATCCTCCTCCAGCCTGCTCCTCTTGCTCTGTGAAGTTGGGCTGAAATTTTCTCCATGGCACACACAAGCTTGACGCCTTGGGTGAGTCTCTCCATATCTCAGCGTCTTTCTATCCCCTCCTGCCAAACGAGACAGTACATTATTCTATCCTGAGTGGCAGGCAGACCCTGAGATTGCACATATAAGTCTTCAGGCAGGGTACCCAGGGCACAGAAGGCATGGAGTAAGGGGCATGTTACTGTTATCAGGGTTGGCAAAAAAAAAAAAAAAGAGTACTCTCATTCTGCCGACTGGGGCTGAAAGGCTGCATTCATTCATTCGATGTTGGTAGCAACAATCACAGCCGTAACAGCTTGTGTTTATTGAGGACTCACTGTGTTGCCAGGCATGTCCAAAGTGCAGCACATGAGAAAACTGAGGCTCAGAAATGTTAATGAATTAACCAAGTCGGGAAGTGGCAGAGGTGGGATTTGAACCCAGGCAGCCAGGCTCTGCCTGTGCTCTTCGTCATTTGTCTACACCTCCTCCAGTAATATAATTAGCCTCTACTGAGCACCTACTATGTGCTGGTGCTTCTCCGGTATTATCTCTAATCTTCACAACAACCTTGCAGAGCAGATAATACTGACCCTGAAATGAACTTGAACTTGGAGTCCGCCAGGCTCCAAAGTGGGGCTCTTGCTGTGCCACGGGGCCCCTACCTCCCTGTCTCCTGGGCCATGGCACTCTGGATACCCAGGGGAAACCCCAGCACCCTGGAGGCAATGTCCTCAGGTCCCCTCCCAGGGCAGGTCTATGTTAAAGGCTATTCAGGCACACAGAGGGTGGCTGATTCCAGGCAGGGCCCTCTTGGCTCCTAGAGCTCTTTGGGATCCAAATGCCACCCCCCAACTATCACAGCCCCAAGGGAGCCCAGGGGCCAGGCCGGTTGGTTTTTGGCATCCCCATGAGCAGCTGCCTGGGCAGAAGGGTTTCGTCTTTCCAGGCTGGATGGGAGAATCCTGCCTCCCTCCCGAGTTCTTGTTCCCAGGGAAAGACCTTGGCAAGATCCCTGATCCTTCCCTTCTCTGGGACGGATGGCTTCCAGCTGCCTGCCGCCCCCAGCCTGGGAAAATTCCTCAGTGCTCTGCGGGTCCCTGGATCGCTGAAACCTGAGTGGCGCCTCCATGGCCCCACCCAGGGCTCCCTTGGCCACCATTTTCCTTTAGCACCAAGCGCTCTTGTATTCCCAGCAAGACTCCAATTACAGCAATAACAAGAACGGGCGACTTTAACCTGGGACGGACTTAAAACAAAGAAATTCTCAGTCACTGCTCCCCTATGTGTGCCAGGCCCTGTGCTAGGCACCTTACAAATGGCAAGTGGGTGCTCCCACATGCCTGTGAGTTTGGCATTTTACAAATAGGGAAACTGAGGCTGGGGTAGGTCTCCATCACTGACTAATGACAGAGCTGCGTAGTAACTTGGGCTGGTCAGAGGTCCACCACACTTTTTCTGTCCAACTCCCTCATTACAAAGGTGGGGAAACTGAGGCCCAGAGAAGGGAGTTACCTTCACAAGGGACACTGCCAGGAGTGCCGGGCTGGATGCAGCCCAAGAGGATTTGACTCTCAGGCTTGTTCTCAGCCTCCCCTCTGCCTTCCTTGGGAACGCATCCCTGACCTCCCCTATTGTTCTCTGCCTTGTTGTTCACCTCAATCCCTCCTCCGCTCTGAGAGCAGAGAGGTTTTTAGGTGTACCGCTGCTGTTTGTGAACATACAGACACCCGCGATCACTATCAAAATTAGTCCACACGCATGCCCTGTCTCTAATCCAGCTCCCCACGCCAATCTCATACCCTATGAGTTTCCCAACATGCCCTGGCCCTGCCGAGCCTCTGGGCTTTCACAGATGCTGTTCCTGCAGCCTAGCTTGCCCTTCCCCTCACTGCCCGTGCCACCTCTGCACTGTAACTGCCTGCTGACTCTGTCTTGCTTTTGAAGTTCAAGTCCTAGCAGGGCCAGGCCTGGCTCCTCTCCTCTCTGGGGGCCCCCAGGGCCTGCCACCTCTTCTGGAAGAGAAACCAGCATACTAGAGCAGTGGAAAAGCCCAGGCTTTTAGGGATCCCCACTCTTATCACAGCCCTGTCACCCTGACAATGTCAGCAATGCTCAGGGTCTGTGACTGTGACAGAGGATCCCCAGTCTCCCTCCCCACCCCTATCACCCCCTCCACGAGGGACTGGAAGGATCCTCGGTGCTGAGCTTAGGGAGAGTGAGAGCGACAGGTGTTGCCCCTGCCAGCGGGGCCTTTCCCACATGCAGCCGCCAGCTGGGAAGATGGATGGGCCTTCCCGGGCCAGGGCCAAGGAACGGGGAGCTCATGTCGCCAGAGCTTCACATCCCTGGCTGGAAAGAGCCATAAAAAGTTCCGGGGCCAGACACAGGATTTGGGCCATTCTTCAAGTCATGGGGGATCCATTGTTTTGTTTTCTTTTTAAGAAAGAAAAAAGAGAGCGAGAAGGAGGAGGAGGAAAGACCATCTGCAGTGCTACCCCCAATCCCATATCCAGAGGCATGGCCGGGAGACACCAGCAGCTCCCGGAACGGACCCTGGTCCCATCTTTGACCTGCCCTGCCTCTAGCAAGCCCGGCTGACCTTGGGCCAGGGAGCTCTCTGGGCCTTAGTCACTCATCTGCCAGATCGATTGGACAATGCCCTCCCAGCTCTATTTTCTACAAACCAGGATTCATCAGGAGCAGAGGCAGGATTCCAGCGGAGTTTCTGAAAAGTCTCATCCAAAGCAGAGAAATTAGGCAGAGTGGGGAGAGGGTGACAACCATTGAGAGGCTTCTCCCCTGAGTCTGCGGACAACTTAGGACCTTAACTAAATATTCAGGATTTCCCCTCTTGGGACTCGATTTTCCCTGCTGGGATATGAATATGAAGGTTCCTTTGATTATAGAGAGGAGACTGAGTGCTTACGATGTGCCAGGCCCACTGAAGCCCTGTGTTTAGCACAGCAGTGTCTATGCTGAGTAGAGGTGCTGACCTCCTTCCATACAGCAGGTGTGAAAGGGAGGCTAAGGCCTGCCCCAGGGTCATTCAGGAGTGAGCAGCAGGGATTTGCACCCAACATGCTCCCCTGCCTCCTCTGGCTGCCTGTGGGTGTCCTTCTCCGACACAAAGAATGCACAACCTAAGCAATGCTAAAGGCCCTGAGCCGAAGCCAGGAGCCCCCGGGGCAGCCCATGAGGAGGGACCCTTAACCTGGGCCCAGCTTCCAGGGCTGGCCTTCCTGTGGCCACTGTGATGCCCACGCTCCAATGTGAAACCAGCGGCCGAGAGGCACAGACTCACCCCAGACCCTCCCCAATCCCCTCCCCAATCAGTTCTTGCCCTTCATCCCACTCTGTGCTCCAGACCGTCCCTCCAACCCCTGCCTGGCCTTTTGCTTATTGCTTCAGAATTCGAGTAATCTGGGAGCACGTCCACCAGCCCCATTAGACTGTTATAGCTCCTTGAGGCCAGGACCTATCTTACTGCTTCCTGGAGCCTCCAGAGAGCCCAGCAGAGGGCCCACCAATTACTCATTCATTCAGCAATTATTCATTGAGAACCTACCATGTGCCAGATGTAGGCCCTGGAATACAACAGGGAAGAAGGAGCCACACCCTCCCTCATGGAGCTTACCTTCTGGAGGGAGAAATGGGCAAAGATGAAGCCACTGGGGACCGTGCTGAGGGAAAGAAGTGGAGGAAGGATGATAGGGTGGGTGGAGGAGAGGGGCAGGTTCTCTAAGGAGGTGATACTTTTGTATTTTTTTTTAGAGACAGGGTCTCACTCTGTCGCCCAAGCTCAAGTGCAGTGACACAACCATAGCTCACTGCAGCCTTGAGCTCCTGGGCTCAAGCGATCCTCCAGCCTCAGCCTCTCAAAGTGCTGGGATCACAGGTGACCACCACCATGCCCGGCCAGGAGGTGATGTTTCAACTGAGACCCAAAGCATGAGCGGGAGCCAGGCTGGCTCACTGTTTCCTGGGAAATGAGAGAAATTTAGACCAACTTCTTCTACTTACGCATGGGGAAACTGAGACCCAAAGGGGTCACACAGCCATTTAGAAGCTTGACCCCTGTACCCAGACTTGGGTTCTTTTCCTCCCCAGGAGCACAGGAGGAGGGAAGGGGAGGGTCTCAGCCTGAGGCACAGCCAGGGGAAGAGGCGGGGGGTAGGGGAAGTGACAGGACTTCTAGCGCTGGGGGAGGGGCTGCCTTCCACCTGCTGGACACAGAGCCCCTCCCCATCCTAGACCCAAGGTTCCCCAAGGCCTTCCTGCTCACCCCACTGACCGGGCTTCAGAAAATTGATTTCCTAACAGCCATCCATCAACCCGGCACCTCCAGCTGTTGGTGTGACACCCGTGTCCCCAGAGCCTAATCCACCCAAGGAAGCTGCTCCCGGAACGCCCTCCCTCACCCCTAAAATGACCTCTGTGATTCCAGGAACTGGTAACTGGAGACCCAAGACAGCACCTCCCCTGTGATTGCTCCTCCCCGCACCACCCCATCACTCTGAAAGGGGCTTTCAACCACTTCCCCCAGAGGCCCTGTGCAGCCTCACAATACTGGGTCTACTTGAATACCCCTCAGTGACAGGGTGCTCAGCCCCTCCTGGGGCAGCCCGGATGATAACTCAGGTTCCATTGATCCTGGAGCAACTGGGAGTGGTCATCACTGTAGTGAAGCCTCAAGATAATTAGGCAAGGCAGTGTTATCCTTCTCATTTGAGAGATGACAACACTGAGACTCCAAGGTCAACCGTTCTGCCCAAGGGCTGGCTCACCCCAAAGGTGTAGGTGCCACCCCTGCCTCCCCGGTTCTCCTTCCTGGTAGTAAACAAATTCCTTCACCCCATGGCTTCTCCCACCAGACTTGGTTCCCCTGAAGACCACCTAGGATGTCCCTGGAAGGCCATAGCTGGGAGCAGTGGCTTCAAGCCAACTCTGAGCTTCTATTCCTTGGCCCGAGTCCCCCAAGCCTCCACTCACAGGGGAGACTGGACATCCATCTGATCACCTTAGCCCTGACAGCAACCCAAGACCCTGGAATGGCCCACAGATCCCCTTCCAGTGGCAGGAGGGAGGAAAGGAGAAGGGAGGAGCGTGTTAGCCCTGCGATCAGCAGCTCCAGCCTAATTTGCAGCAATTTGCTATATGATCTTGGGTTATGGAAACTCCTATCTGGGCCTCAGCTTCCAAAATGGAAACACGAATTAAGAGGCTCAGTGGAGAAGCTCTTCCCGGAGGAAGGACCCTGGTGTGAAGATGGTGGAGTCCAAGGCCAGTTTCACCCACGTTGAAGACACTGGGACAACCACGCTGAGATCAGCAAGGGGGCTGCTGGGAGGTGAGGAACAAGCCCAGAGAGGGGAAGCAACTTGCCTGAGGCCACACAGCCACAAAGTAGAGAGACCTCGAGCCAGAACACAGATTTCCAGGTGGGGCCCAAACCATCCTCTAATCCACGGGCCTTCCTGCAGGTCCCTGGGAGCAGTCGAGACCCCAGAAGACCTTGTCACCTCCGTGTAAGTCCCTCTGTCACCCCTGAGGGACCTAGTTTGGTAGGGTTGGAGGAGAGGAGCTGTGCCCACAGCTGGTAGGAACAGGACCATAAAGGGTTAAGGCTCTGCCCGGGTCTGCTTGATCCCCCTAAGCAGGCAGGACCCCAGGCGGAGTCGGGGCTTGGGTTTCATGCCACCCCCACCCTGGTCTGGCTGTAAAATACAATCGTGTCTCGCTGCTGATTGATGGTCTGGAGGAAACCTTGGGGAGATGGGCTGGGGCGAGATCAGATTTTCAAGGGCTCAGCCACTGATATTCTATCTGGGGCCTTCCAGAAGCTGCCACCGGCCCGTCTCCATGGGCCCTCCAAACCCTGGAGGAGGCAGGAGTAGAGAGGCAGGCAAGAGAGGCAGTCGGATCACCCTCTGAGGCCACGCCACAAGGCAGAGGTGCCTGGGCCTACCTCCAGCCCTGAGAGTGGCCTACAGAGTCCCCTCCAGAAATCTCGGGAAACTTGCCTGGGTGGTTGTTCATTCATTCATTCATCCATTCATTCATTTCCCAAATACCTACTAGATTATTTCAGGCAAAGGGGTTCCAGAGGTGAGCCTCGGCCAGACATAGTCCAGAGACAGCTCCTGGCCTCATGAAGTTTTCCATCTAGCAGACCCAGAAAAGCGCGATTCTGAGACTTCGTGCCCACCCACGGCGTCCAGGATTGAAGACCAGACCAAGACTCAAGCATCAACTGGGGCTTGGGCTCTGTCTCCAGGCTGATCTGAGTTTGAATCCCAACTCTGCCACTTAGGAACTACGTGACCTTTGGCAGGTTGCTTAGCCTTTCCACGCCTCATCTGTAAAATGGGCAGGTAGTAGCATCTACCACTTGGCATTCTGGTGTGGAACAAATGAGGCAATGAATCCAGAGTGCTTAACATCGAGCCTGGTGTTGAGTAATTGAGTAATTATAGTTGCCGATTATGATTTTGGATTCTGGGAGACTGTCTGGCACTCTGTGTGAATGAATGAATGAAGCTGATATGCCAGGCTGCATTTGGTGCTTCCTACAAAATATCTCATTTAACCCCAACCATGCTGAGGAAACTGAGGAGGCATTCTCAGAAGCATTCCCTTCCTCCTGCAGGCCCCAGGCCCTCAGTTTTGGCCTCGACTGGAGACTGACCACTTTCATAATGGGGGTCCCCATCTTTGTTCTCCCAGTCAATCAAGAGTGTGCTGGGGACAGAGGTGGTGCCAGTTTGTCGCTGAGACCTCTTCTTGCTCATTTGGCACCAAGCACCCAGAAGGCATGCAGGCGAGGCAAGAAAGAAGAAGGCAGGAGGGAAATCAGAAAAGGGGACAGGGGCAGGGGTCCCGGCCAACCCAAGGGCCTTGGCTCCAGGTGCCTGCGCTCCAGGCATAGCTCAGAGAGAAATCATGAAAACCATTTCAGGTTCCTCTTTCTGTCCCTGCAGCCATGGACACCCATACCCAGCAGGTGAGTTTAATGTGCAGGCTTGAGGGTCCAGCAAGCTGGATTCCAGACTCACCATCCTCTAACAATGACATGAGCTTGGATGAGTCATCTCCCCTCCCCGGGGCTCAGTTTTTCCCTCTGTGAAATGGGAATAATAATCGTGAGACCCCGCAGACTTTTCCTTGCCTATTCACCCCGGCCCAGCCTGGTCATCTGAGCACAGCCTCCTCGAATGGTCTTTGCAGGAAGAGGAGCCCCGACCCAGCAGCTGGCCCTCAGCCCTGCCCCTCTTCTCCCCCTCTTCTCAGTACCCCCAATCCCCAGGCCCCAGGGTCCTTAATCCACCCCCAGAGTGACATGGAGCAAGTGCTCTATCCCAGCGCCCGCCTGCTGCGAGGGGCGGAGAATCACACAGGCCAGGAGAAACCCTAGCTCCGCATGCAGCCTGGGGACCCAGCGGACTGTCAACAGCAGATTAGACCCCACACTGTTCCCAGGATCCAAGAAGGGTGAGGGGGGCTCTCTCCCCCGAGTCCCTCCCAACTTTCTGCTGGGGGTGAGAGACCCAGGCCCTTGTCCCCAGAGCTTGGAAAGGCAGAACTGTTGAGAGAATTTATTCACTCATGTCACAGAGGCACAGAGATGGAGAGGGGCTGGCCCAAGGTCACAGAGCAGGCTTGTCCAGAGCCAAGGCCAGATCTCTGGCTTCCTTGCTCCCAGACCTTGCTGCTTCCTGC
Source organism: Nomascus leucogenys (assembly GCF_006542625.1). NCBI lineage: Eukaryota > Metazoa > Chordata > Mammalia > Primates > Hylobatidae > Nomascus > Nomascus leucogenys. The sequence goes on from NC_044404.1 coordinate 18,886,029, forward strand.
ATCCCAGTCTAATGCCAGTGATTTGCCCTGACTGTGACCTTGACCAGGTCAACAGAGCTTTTCTCCCTCATTAACTTGTCAGCTAACAATGCACTGCCTCAAATACCCTGGACTGATCTATCTCCCCCTGCCGCAACCTCAGAAAGTGCCAAATCTCTTCAGCCAGGTGTTCTGTAGACAAGGTTCCACACTGGCAGGCTCTGGGCCCACGGTCATTTTATTTGAAGAGTGAGGGTTCTTGCACCATAGCTGCGGGAGATTTGCATTAAAATTCGCATTTCTAGCCTCTGTTAAAACAAATGTTCAGGCTGCAGAGTTCCCCACAGTCCCTGCCTGAGCAAAAACCCTGTGTCGCACGTTATTCTGGGTATGTCACATATATTAAGTCCTTTAGTTCTTATAACCATGGGAATTCCTAGTCCATCAACAAAGAAACCAGACTCAGAGTGACCTGGCACACAAAGATCATATTCACAGCCTGGAAATGGCAGGATTGGAACTCAAACCCAAGTCCAGTGACTCCAAAAACTCGGAGCTCCTACTGCTTCTTGTTCAAGGCAATGGGGTTACCACCTCACAGCCTTGCGAACTGAAGTCTCAAATTCTCTCCAACTCACATGATATTCTAGTTGACCTCTCCTTTCCTCCACAAGCCTTGACAATTGACATGGAGCTGAGCTTAGAGAAGCTTCCTCCCTGAGTCTCTCTCCCTCTGGACTGACTCCCTGGGAAACGCCCTAGGGTCCAGCTTCGACCCCACACTTTCCCTTTATCACCCACACTGTTACCATGATAGTGAGACAAACGCCAAGGGTCTGGCTTTGTGGGCCTACCATGGTCTAACCCAGCCCACCTTCCTCCTTCATCTTTCTCCCTTCTCCTCCTGTCATCCCATGTCCCCAGGAAAACTAAGCCATTCCCCGATCCCACAGCCAGTTGCTCTTTCCTACCACCTTCCCCAGCTCACACCAGACCCCCTGTTGGAAATTCCCCACTCTGTTTTCCCTGGCCCTCAATTGTGTCCTCCCCCATCCCAATCACAGGTGACCTCCTGCTTTCTCTTAGGCATAGATTTTGGAGCCAGACAGACCTGGATTTGAATCCAGCTCTGCCACGTGCCAGCTTAGGCAATGCACTATCCTTGCATTACTCAACTTCCCCATCTGTAAAATGGGTTTTTTTTGATAATTCATCTCATCCTCTCTCCAACTGCTATTAATTCAATGAGGACTCAATGGGATGATGTTTGCAAAGCACCTCAAACATGGTAGGTGCTGCCTGGCTTGCTTTAGAGCATTGTCAATGTCTCTTCTCTTATGCTTTGCATTTTAAGCACCCTGAAGTCAGAATCTTCTTTTTGTGCACTTTTTTTTTTTGCCCTGGGCCTAGTAGGCCACGTGGCACATAGCAAGAAGTTCATGCTTTGAGTATTGCAGGAAGAAACATGAGTCTCAGTGCTTCAGGGATTAGGCCCAAAGTGTCCTTGGCTCACTGACAACAGCAGGGGTGGGGTCCCAGCCTGGGAGTGTCAGCCAGACAGGCAGGTGGCTAGAGAGGAAATGTCATCTTTGAATTCAAGGCGATCTCGGTCATGTAGTCAGTCAGTCAGTCAATCACTAGCTTATTGCGCACCTCTGATGTGCTGACGTTGTACTAGGAACTGGGGTCACAGCAGTAAACAGAACAGATGAAGTCTTCGCTCTCAGAATGTCTATATTTTAGGTCAGGGAGACGGATCATAAACTCAAAAGCAAAGAAGCAAGTGAGATGATTTCAGATGTTGCTAAGCACTGTGAAGGCAGTCCAGCCCAGTGATGTAATTGGAGATCAATGTCAGCAAAGTCCAGGCTGAATCGAGAGGGAGACAGCCATGCATAGATGTGGCGAAGAGCAATCCAAGCAGAAGAAAGAGCACGTGCAAAGGCCCTGGGGTGGGAACAAGCTTGGCGGGTTCAAGAAAACAGAAGGAGGGCATTTGTGCCTGACACAACAAGAGGGTGACAAGAATAATGACGAGAGTTGTGGGAGATGAGATCAGAGCAGAGGGACACAGGGCTGCGTGGGGGCCTATGGGCTGACTGAAAAGCCTACAGTTTCTTCTAAAATTGGTGGAAGCCACCAGGAGGTGAGTGACACGATCTGATTCCCACTAGTGGAAGTGTCCCTGGCTGCTTTGGGAAGAATGAACGGCCTGGGGTGGGGTGGGAGCAAGGATGGAGGCAGAAACAAGCAAAGAGGCTGTAGGTATCCGAGCAAGAAAAGATTGCAGCCAGGCCGGGCACGGTGGCTCCACCTGTAATCCCAGCACTTTGGGAGGCCGAGGTGGGAGGATCCTTTGAGCCCAGGAGTTCAAGACCAGCCTGGGAAATATGGTGAAACCCTGTCTCTACAAAAAATACAAAAATCAGCCAGTCATGGTGGTGCACGCCTGTGGTACCAGTTACTTAGGAAGCTGAGGTGGGAGGATTGCTTGAGCCCAGGAGGTCAAGGCTGCAGTGAGCCATGATAGCACCACTGCACTCCAGTCTGGGTGATGGAAAGAGACTCCATCTCAAAACAAACAAACAAACAAGATGGCAGCCAGTTTCAACATGGCACCCGTGGAGATAGAGTCAAGATTTGGGAGACGTGCAGGAGGATGGGAGGAATTAAGGATGACTCCTGTATCGCCAGCAGGAGCCACTGGGTCTGTGAAGAGTTCACAATTCCTAGCCTGCATTCAGTGTCTAGGAAGATTTGCTACTATTATTATCTGCTGTGTGACTGAGCGAATCACCTCAATCCTCTGAGGCCCAGTGTCCACAACTGCACAACGGATTCACAACATACACAGAATGCGCAGTTAGGATCACACGAGGTCATGGTCATGAAGGGCTTGGTAATCTCTGAAATACTATAAAATAGAAACTACCAAAGCTATTCAATGTTTATAAAATCAAAAAGCTATGAAATGTTATTAGTATCCTCATTATTACTGTTTCAAGGTTGGAGTTCCCGGCTGGTGAGCGGACATGTGGCACCCTGTGTAAGTATGCTGAGCCAACGGGGTCTGTGTGTCCACTGTCCAGTTAAACTCCCTCCCCAAGACCGGGAGAGGATGAGGAGCAGCTTGGGCAATAGAGGAGGTTCCAGCTTTGGGGCCAGGAGCCTTGGGCCTGTTCCTAACTCAGCCACTGATTCTTGGGTGACCTTGAGCCACTTGATGCCCATCCTTCTCTGGGCCTCAGTTTCCCCTTCTATAAAGCAAGAGGGTAGGGCTAGAGTCCCCCAGTAGCCCTTCCAGCAGTGACCCTGTTAAAAGCCAGTTTCCTGGCCAAGCGCGACGGCTCATGCCTGTAATCCCAGCACTTTGGGAGGCTGAGGCGGGCTGATTACCTGAGGTCAGGAGTTGGAGACCAGCCTGGTCAACATGGTGAAACCCCTCTCTACTAAAAATACAAAAATTAGCCAGGTGTGGTGGCGGGCGCCTGTAATCCCAGCTACTCAGGAGGCTGAGGCAGGAGCATCACTCCAACCTAGGAGGCGGAAGTTGCAGTGAGCCGAGCTCGATCATGCCATTGCACTCCAGCCTGGGTGACAGAGCAAAACTCCGTCTTTAAAAAAGAAAAGCCTGTTTTTCTCCTCCCACTCTGTCATGCTCAGAAGTTTAGTCTCCCAGGGCCTCCTAGGGAGGGCCAGGTGGCCACACCTGGGGATCGACTACCCAGGGCAGGCTCACCCACAGGCTCTTTCAGACCTCACCTACTCCCCTCCCCAACCCCAAGTCGCCTCTGCTTGCCTTTCTCTTCCCACTTAATTGGCCCGCAGCTCCCACCCCTGTAGGAAAAGCAGAGAAGGGGGGCCCAGGCTCCCAGAGGCTCCCCCCACACCCGCCACAGCTGTCTCCCCACATCCAGGATAACCAGGTCCCCGGAGCCCAGGAGGAAGCAGACCACATTCTTGAGGGCCTTATGTCAGGCTAGCTGCTTCCCACTCCCCTCCCCAACCCGCCAGCCCCCCATCAGCCCTCCAGACCCCTCCCTCACTCTCCTCTGCCAAGGCGGCTCAGCGGGCACAGAGACAGCCAGGCCTGGGCATGAATCCTGGCTGGACAAGCTTCCTACCTCCCTTCTCAGTTTCTTCATCTGCAAAGCGGGGATAATTCCTACTCCAAGGGGGGACAGGATTCAACAAAGCAACTTTGCATATACAAAGTGCAGGGCACATAATAACAGCTAGGTCTTCCATGGGGCAGCTACGCCCTAGGGCCTACATACAAACTCACTTAATCCTAAACCGAGGCACAGAGAGGCTGAGTAGATTGCCTAAGGTCACACAGCACTAAGTGGTAAAGCTAGGATTCAAATCCAGGCCTTTCTGGCTCCAAAGTCCACAGGCTTAATTACACTGTGTCCACTAGATAGGGGTAGTTTCCTTTGTCCCTATTCTCCCTGTCCTCCACTGTTCCCCACCCCTGTGGTCAACCCAGTGAGGGGAGAGCCCTGGACAAGGTGGAGGTCACACCGTGGCTTTCACCTGTGTCCCTTGAGCTGCTGTTCTGCCTCCTCTGGCTGTGTGGCATCGGGCAAGGTGCTGCCCTCTCTGGTCATGACACACATCTGGGACACCAACATCAGAAGAGGAGGCACTGGCATGGAATGTGCTTTTATAGGCTTTGATACATATAGATAAGTAGCTCCCAGAACTGCTGGCCGTGGGGGAAGGGAGGCTGGCGGCCAGAGATGCATCTGCAGATACATTTTAAACATGCAAATGAGAAGAAAGGAGGGATGTTCAGACATCCCTGTGTGATTCCTCAGAAATGGATCTCAACCCTGATGTCACACATGCCGGCCTGATTACCTCCGAGGATGCCTTCTTCAAGGTCAGCATCTGCTTGCTAAAATGAGGATTCAAATGCACTCAGTGTGTCCATCTGTACAATGGACGCTAAATCAAGAGGCTTGAAGCCATGGGGAAACCAGGGCCTATTTCTAGGGACAGAGACAGCCCAAGTGCATACAGAAGGTCAGGAGTGGAGCTGGGACTAGAACCAGAGCCTGAGACTAAACACCAAGGTTCCTCTTCCTCTCCCGCTGGTCCCCCACCCCCAGCCCTGGCTCCCACCTCTCACTCTTCCCTCGGCTTGCAAGAAGCACCATCCCTGCGCTTACCCCTTTCCTGCCTCCTGGAACACCCAGCCTCGGAACCACCTCCCCCTGGTGCCTTCACCCTGCTCCTCCTCTGATGGAAAGCATCCACTTGACATCCAATCATGTGCCACCTTGTTTTATTCCTACCATATGTGTGTGAATTTTCTATTTTATTCATGACTCCTGAAAATCAAGGGTCGTATTTATTTTTCCCCCAAATTTGCTGACACAAAACACATGCTGCTTGTTTAACCGACAATTGAATTAATCAGTCTTAAGCTTCCCTGTCACCATCACCATCATCAACATCATCAGCATCACTTCGCCCTGTCAACTGCCCCTGCATCAGGAAAAGCACCCACAACTGCCATCTTCATCCCCTTCCTCCCAAATGTCACCATCATCATCCCCAGGAATAGTAGCAGCCCTGGGGCCATCACCAGCAAGCTGTCATCCTAATGATGTCATTCCTCAATGGTCACTCAAAACCTCACGTGGGCCAAGCACTGCGCTAAGAGCTCTCCAGGCATCTTCCGGTTTAATCACCTAGTCCCAGCCATGCCCCATTGGAGTAAGAACTCTTATTGTACCTGCTTTCCAGATGGGGAAACTGAGACACTGAAGGGTTTCTTGGATGCCTAAAGGGATAGGGGCAGGAGAGGAGCCCAGGTTTGCCTAACTCCAAAGTCCATTTTCTCAAACATGCTTTATACCATCGCCCCAAACCCACAGCAAAATTGCCATTGTTTCCACTGCCAAATAAGCAACCAACATCGCATGAGTATTATCATCACCACCATCATCAACACAGTCACCACCACTGCCAAGAGCTGTCACCGTTAACCTCACCATCAGCTCCATCCACCCCACCAGCCACATGAGCATTCTTTACATTTTGCTCAGCCGACAGCCCCCAAACACCATCACACATCAGAGACAGAAGAGAGACAGAGGAGCAGGCTTGGCCCCTGGCCTCGGAGAGCCTGTTTCCCCTCCCCTCATCATGACCAGTCCTTCTCTCCCAGCCTCACCACCCTCATTATACAAAGGAAGACCTGGAGCAGACCCATTCTCTTCCTCATGATTGCGGGGAGGGACATTGTCATGGCCAAAAGATCAGGCCTTTGAGTGGCCGTACTCAGCAAACATTCATCCAATAATTCATTCAATTCACTAAGCATTTATTGGGCATCACTGTATGAGCCCAACGGCTACAGAAGTAAAGAAAACAGAGACGGCTTGCTCGAATGGAATGAGGAGGACAGATGTCAAATAAATCACTACAGGAGGGACGGGGTGCCAAAGAGATGAGCTGATTGTAAAAAGGGGTGAAGTGGAACAACCTAGCCTAGTCTGGGAAATCCAGGAGGACTTCCTGGAGGAAACACCAGCTAAGCTGAGACCCCAGTGCCAAGTGGAAGTGAGCTAGGCAAAGAGGAGAATATGCTGGGGCTACTGGGAAGGTGTTCCGGTGGCAGACACAGGCAGACACAGCATGCACAAAAGCCCTGAGCTGGGAAAGACTTCTGTTTTTAGAGGAACCAGAGGGAACCTAATGTGTTTGATGCCAGGTGACACGGGAATGAGGAGGTGACCAGAAACTGAGGCAGCCCTGCCAGCCTCATGGGGAGTGCAACGGGGATGGCAGTGGGGGGCAGGGGGCAGCTCTCGCGAGGACTTGGAAAAACAGCACCCAGGCCCGGAAGAGAGGGCATGGGCAACCCAGTGTGAGGCCCAGAGGAAGGAGCCCAGAGGGCCGATGGGGGCAGGGGGCAGCTCTCGCGAGGACTTGGAAAAACAGCACCCAGCCCCGGAAGAGAGGGCATGGGCAACCCAGCGTGAGGCCCAGAGGAAGGAGCCCAGAGGGCCGATGGGGGCTGATGAAATGTTATGGACGGTGCTGAGCGATTATGCAGAGAGAATCGATTGCTCGGGCTGGTGCCTGCCTGGCACAGAGACACAAGCACTGAAATGTCAGGCCTGTGATCTGAGAGTACCACCCCGCAGCCGCTGAGCTAGACAGCCCCCACGGGTGCAGACCAAGATGGGGGGTGCAAAAAGAAATCCCAATGCCCCCCAGATGGAATCGTTGTCCTGGCAGGGCTGAGGCAGCAGGGATAGGAACGGGGCATCTCAGAAGGTTCTGGTGAGGAGGGGCCGGGTAGACGTGCTTTTCTGGGTTCTTGTGCATGCAGATAGCTCCGCTCCCAGAGACACAGGCAGGAAGGGAGGGAGGGAGGAAGTCTGGTCCCCGTGCTAGAGAGATGCATCTGCAGATACATTCTAAACATGCAAATCAGAGAAGGGAAGGGGCACTGGGAGACTTCCAAATGCCCACTCCCTGGGGCACAGTGTAGGGTGGAGGGAGGGCTGGAGGGAAGTCAGGTGGAGGGGAAGCTGAGGGAGGTGGAGGAGGAGACCACGGGACCTCAGGTGAGCCTGACCCCCTCCTGGCCATACCCCTGCCCCCAAAGCCACCTCTTTGAAGAACAGACTGGTTCCTGCCTCCCAGCCAAAGAAGGCTGGGTAGGCTGGAGCAATTCCCCAGCACAAGTATCCTGAGTGCCCACTATGTGTTACAGGCTTTCCCAGGTCTCAGAGATTCTACAGGGAGAAAACTGCTGTTAAGAGACTTCAGTGACTTGTGCCAGGCCATATGGGTCACTTAGTGATCAACAAGATCACAACAGCTCTGACGATGCGACAGGCACTGCACGGAGCCCTCGCGTGCCCCATCCCGTTTCATCCTCACTGCTACCATCAGGTGTTCTAAGAAGCATCGTTACCGTCATTTTACAGATGGAGAAACTGAGGCTTTCAGAGAAGCAACTTGCCTGAAGTCATCCTGCCAATAAGAGACCAGCTAGAATTAGAGCCCTGAGCTGGGATAGAGGGTCTATGCCTGGAGACCTCATTCCCAAGCTTCACAGTGGAAAAATAAGTCACCCCAGGCATAAGAAAATAAGCCACGGAAAGAGCCTGGTTTAGGGTGGGGCCAAGGGGAAGGGAGAAACCAGGGAGAGGGCTTGCTCAACAATACAGAGTTCAAATCACAGCCTCCCAGGCCCCTTGTGCCCTAAATGCATTGGCTCAGGGTGGCTTTTTTATAGAATCCCTGCCACATGCTGGTCCCCTTCTGCGGAATCATTGGTCCCCATAGAGCATTCTCCACATTGCATCTGGTGATCTTTCAAGCACGAATCATATCGGGTCCTCTCCTGCTTAAATTCTCTGGGTGACATCCTGTTGCCCTGAGAATGAAATCCTGAGAGGCCCTGCCCCATCCAGCTCCTGCTCCCTCCCCATCCCCCTGTCCAGAAGATGCTCTCCCCACAGCCTGCTGCTGCAGCCCCTCCTCCGCAGCCTCCCTCCCTGGCCACAAGCGGCCCCAGCCCCTGTCTGTCCAGTCGCCCCGGCCATTCTTCACAGCACTTACCTCACTTACTTCAGTCTTGGTGCTTCCCGGCTTCCCTTTACTGTGGGAGTTTCGGCTTGTGCACTGGAGTCTGGGCTTCATGAGGGTGGAGAGCTGGCTTGTCCTGTTCTCCATGGCAACCCCCGGTGTCGCACAGTAGATGCCCAATAAACATTTGTTTAATGGGGATGGGGCAGTGCCCAACAAGGTCTCTTGCATGCTGTCAGGGCATAGCATGCCAGGCTGAGCCTCTTGCCTGGCAGATAGGGAAACTGAGGCTCTGAGGGGCTGACCCCACAGCTAAGGGCAGAGGCCAATGCTCTGAGGGAGCACTTAGCTCCCAAGCCAGGATTTTCCACTGCCCCAGGAGTCACAGGCTCCCTTCCCTCCTCTCATCCTTGCCCCTCTCCCCTGCCTCTCCCCACCCTCACTCACCAGCACCACGTCCCTCCCTCCTGCCAGGCTGGCTTGAGGCAAAGGTGATTTGGTGACAGGGCCTGGGGCTGGACTTTGGTTCAAGACCCAGCTCCGCCACCTCCTCGCTGACTGACCACAGGCAAGTTCCTCTACCTCCCCCAGCCTCAGTTTCCTCCTCTGTACCGTGGGGACGTCAAGGGGTGTTAGATGAGAGTGTGTGTGAGTGGAAAGGGCCCAGCACATGCCTGGTGCCGAGGACACTTGCTTAACCCGTGATGAAAGTGGCACTGCCATCTCCCCCCAGCTCGTGAGGCCTGGCACACCCCTCCCCGATCCAGGCCAGGATCTCTGCGCACCGGGTCCACCTGCTTCAGCCCTCACCCTCCTAACAAAGAGGTTGGCTGGTCTTTCCAGCCTGTCTACTCACACCCTCCCTACTACTCAAACCATTCATCATTCCTCCTGCTTCCTGTCCCATCAGCCCAGCCAACAGGTTGTGATTACCACAAGCACACGCATGTACCAAACACACGTGTGCACGCAAGCACAGATGCCTGTAAGCAGTCATAGATGCACACATCTCCCCACACACAGCCGAGTAGTCGCCCAGAGGGACACGGCGTTGGAGTGCTTAATACTCAACCCCTCGCACACCCGCGTGCACACACGGGTCTCCGTGGGCACTGTGTACACACAAACCACAGACACTAGCAACTATGTGCCTGCGTTGACCCACACAAACCGCCCTGCTTTCAGCCCTTGCCTCTCTCCCACACCTGCAGCCTGGCAGACCCCGTGCCATGGAGGTGACACAGAAACACACACTGGGTGAGTTAACAGTCGGGGCTGGCATTTGGCACCACACTGTGGATAGACGGCAACAGCCTGCACGCATGCACCTCTGTGTCTCCGCATTGTGTGTGTGTGTGTGTGTGTGTGTGTGTGTGTGTGTGTGTGTCTCTACCCAAGCGTCCAGCCTTGGGCCTGGAAGAGACGGGACTTCAAGCCCTGCCCAGCACTTCCAAGCATGGAGCCCCTGGCAGCGACTCAGCCTCCCTTTGCACAGGAATGGGGCCAACAGCACCATCTGCTGCCAGCTTCTGGAAGTGCCCTGCAGAGAGCGCACACCTGGCTCTCAGATCAGCTTTCCAGAAGGACCTGGGCTGTGGCCGCTATCCTGACGACAAGCTGGACCACAGGGACATCCCCAGTCCCGTGAACTAGAATGAGGCTGGTCATCAGAACCACTGGTAAGATTTGTGCCCAAGTTAGGGACCACTCTCCTTGCGTGGATGGGGAAACAGGCCCAGAGTCAGGAAGTGACGGGGTCCATTGGTTGGCCCAGGGAAGAGGATCATAGCGATTTCATAGAGTTTTTGTTCTCCAGCTCCTCATTTTGGTTCATATCTTGACTGTGTTCCATGTTTTGACAGGCAGGGCACTGATTTAGGGGAGCTGCCCAGGAGGCAGGCAGGCTGGGGTGAAGTGGTGGGAGACGCAGGTCCCCTGCCCACACCAGGCCTTGCCCTGGACAGGAAGGCCCACTGCAGGAATCCTGTTCTCAGCCACACCGAGGTACACATACCTGACGCCCTGTGAGAAGGGCTGTGGACAGAGATAGGGAGGCCCAGACAAGAAACAACAAATGGGACGAGGGATGAGGAAGGCCAGGCCGCAGGTGGATGGGATGGTGCTGAGGTCCTGCTGTGCTGGACTGAATGCAGGTGTGAAGCAGCCTTAGCTTAGAGATGACCTGGTCCAGATGGGGAAACTGAGGCCCAGGGAGGAGGGCTGATGCACCCAAGGTCACTGGAGCCAACAGCCTGGCTAAGAATTGATCCAGGTCTTTTGGTTCCCAATCCAGAACTCTGGCCTCCCGCGTGGCTGGCTCCTTCCTTCCCTTAGGTTAAGAATTACTCTTTCCAGGAAGGAGAGGCCCTTTTTTTACATCCCTGGCAAAAGTGGCTGAGATAGGCCCTTAGAGAGTCTGAGAAGCCTCCCTCTTAGATCAAGAGGATCTAGGGAGCCTGGAGGCAGAGGAGACCTGGGGACTCTACAAGTTTCCTAAGTTCAACCCCAGGCCAACCCCTATTCCTGCCTCCCTTTTGTTAATGCATAGATATCATGGACTGTTGGGGTTAAGAATTCACAATAATAGTAGTCATGATGCTATGGACTGAATGTTTATGTCCCCGCAAAATGCATCTGTTGAAATACTAATCCCTACTGTGATGGTATTGAGAGGCAGGGCCTTTGGGGGTGATTAGCTCATAAGAAGGGAACCCTCATAAATGGGATTAGTGCCTTTTTTTTTTTTTAGATGGAGTATCTCTCTGTCATCCAGGCTGGAGTGCAGTGGTGCGATCTGGGCTCACTGCAAGCTCCGCGTGCCAGGTTCACGCCATTCTCCTGCCTCAGCCTCCCGATTAGCTGGGACTACAGGCGCCCACCACCATGCCCAGCTAATTTTTTGTATTTTTAGTAGAGATGGGGTTTCACCGTGTTAGTCAGGATGTTCTCCATCTCCTGACCTCATGATCTGCTCACCTCAGCCTCCCAAAGTGCTGGGATTACAGGTGTGAGCCACCGCGCCCGGCATGGTTTGCCCACTTCGCTCTTGCCCCACAACAGTGCTTGTGCCACTGTGAGAAACAGCTTAAATCCTCAGCCCTCGTCCAGCCTCTTCATTATGCAAGTGGGGAAACTGAGACACCAAGAAGCAAAGGGACTTGTTGCTCAGGGAGTCAGAACACAGGCAGTCTCCTGACTCCCTGTCCAGTGCTCTCTCTCCTGTACCACAAGCCCAAACTTTCCCCTCAGGACTGGGCGACAAGGACACAGGGGCTCGGTCAGGCCTGCACAATCTTTTCGAGAAAAGGGGGTGACAGTGAGGGGCCTTGGCCTCCAGACTTCATCCCCACTTCACTCCATCCCACAGGCTGCTCTGCCCAGCCAGAATGTGGGTGAATCCCCTAATGACCCAAATCTGACAAGGAGCAGAGTCCGTATGTTGCCAGCATAAGAAAGGACAAAAGAAGAGGCCTAAGCCTTTGGCCCCTAACTGGAGGCTTAATGAAGGCATCCAGCAAGAAAGGAAAGGGTCAGCATTAATATCTTTGTCAACATCACCACCACCACCATCACCATTACCATTACCAACATAACCACTACCACCATCATTATCACTACCACCATCACCATTACCAACATCACCACTACCACCATCATTATCACCACCACCACACCACACCACCCACCATCACCCACCCCCACACACCACCATCCCACACCACTACCACTACCATCAACCCTACCACCATCATTATCACACCACCACACCCACCACTACCACACCCTACCACCATCATTATCACACCACCATCACCACCCATCACCACACCACCACATCACCATACCACATCACCACTACCACCATCATCACCACCACCATACCAACCACTACCACCATCATTATCACCACCACCATCACCATCACATCACCACTACCACCATCATTATCACCACCACACCAACACCACTACTACCACTACCATCAACCCTACCACCATCATTATCACACCACCATCACCATCTCCAACATAACCACCACCATCACCACCCGAATACAAACAACACCATCATCACTACCAATGCCAATACCAACATTCTATCACCACCACCACATCACCATCCCATTACCAACATCACCACTACCCATCATTATCACCACCACCATCACCAACACCACTGCTACCACTACCATCAACACTACCACCATCATTATCACACCACCATCACCATCACACCGCCATCACCATCACCAACATGATAACCACCACCACTATCACCACCCCAGCACAAACAACAGCAACACCATCATCAATCAGCACCAATACCAACACTCTACCACCACCACCACCACCACCATCACCATCACTACCAATATCATCACCATCTCCAACACCATCACCATCATCACCAAAGCCACCACCATCACTACCATCAACACCTCTTCACCCTCATCACCATCGTCACTGAGCCAGATCTAGTTTGGGTTGCACTGGAGAACAAAGAGGACCCCCAGTAGCTAACACTAAAGCCAGAAAGCTTCCCAGAGAGACTGTGCATGGGCTGGGCATCTGCCCCGGGGAGAGCCAAATGGCTGTCAGTTGTCAGGGACATGGAGCTGGAATGGCAGGAGATGGGGTTGAGTTAGGACGGGGGAGTAGAGGCAGCAGGCAGGAGTCTATCCAGGGCAGCTACCAGGCTGGCTAGGAGAAGCAGGCACTAGGGAGTCTAAGGAGTGAGAAGGCATCTGGCAGCTGTTCAGATGGAATGTCAAAGAGAGAAAGAACAGCCCCTACAGGAGCCCGTTCATGAGGTGAAGAGCAGGCCAGGAGTGGGTGGAGTCCAGCAGGCAGGTAAGCCTAGCCCAGTTGAACAAACATCACCATTACACCACATCAGCATCCCACTCTGTGGCACAGCCATGGCCACCATCACCATGACAACTGGCCTCAACACCACCTTCCCCACAGCTATGGATTCTCACATTCCCCAGTGACCACCACCACAACTGAAGCAGAGACTGCTGTTGCCCATCAGCAGGAACTGTCCCCTGCTGCCTTCAGAGCTCCCAAGGTTATCTGGGCGTAGGGATGCTGTTGGCTTCCCCTGCAAGCAGACCCTGAGATGCAGATCAGCAGGCAGATGGGCCGGGGGGTGCCCCTGGGGTCAACACATGTGTGTAAAGGCAGGAAAAGAAATGAAATTGGGCAAAGGGAGATGCTGGCTTCATGCTGTCTCAGATAAGGCCTTGGCTGACCCCACAAGGACCTGTGAAGACCGGGTGGCACTTCAGAACTGTGCAGGTTGTGACACTCCCATGCCATCCAGTCACTGTGTGCAGGCTACCCCAGGTAGGGAGCATAACCTTGGGTGGGGCAGATCTCTCCCGCCAAGAGACATTTCTGGAGAGGGTTGAGGACTGTCAGCCGGCAGCCCTTCCAGCAGCTGGAAAAAGATGTCCTTCAGTCCCGAAGGGTACTGGAGTGGAGCATCACAGTGTTCACCCCTGATGCCCACTAAATACCACATTCCCATCTTCCCTTGTAGCAAGATGTGGCCAAGTGGCTGAATTCTGACCAATGACATAGGAGAGCAAATTACGTCTGCCACTTCCAAGTCGTGCCTGAAAAGAAATAGCCATGTACCCCTCTTCCCACTCTCCCTCCCACTAGTTGGGATGCAGATGTGATGACAGGAGCTGGAACAGCCACCTTGGATCCAGAGATGGATGCTAAGTGTAGAGGGTGGCAGTTGCTTATCAGTTCCCAACTACACACCTGCCACCTCCAGACTGTTAAATAGCAGAGAAGTAACTTCTGCTGTGCTTACACATTGGGGGAATCTGTTTCAGCCAACTCTCCTTTACCCCAGTTGGACAGCCGTGACCTCCATTGGGGGTCCCCAATCCCCGGTATCATTCTGTGGCATGTTAGAAACCGGGCTGTACAGCAGGAGGTGAGCAGCAAGTGAGCCATCGAGGGAGGCTTCATTTGTATTTACAGCCACTCCCCATCACTCTCATCACCATCTGAGCTCTGCCTCCTGTCAGATCAGCAGCAGCATTAGATTCTCATAGGAGCGCGAACCCTATTGAGAACTGTGCATGTGAGGGATCTCGGTTGTATGCTCACTATGAGAATCTAATGCCTGATGATCTGTCACTGTCTCCCTTCACCCCCAGATGGGACTGTCCAGTTGAAGGAAAACAAGCTCAAGATTCCCACTGATTCTACATTATGGTGAGTTGTATAATTATTTCATTACATATTACAATGTAATAATAACAGAAATAAAATGCACAATAAATGTAACGTGCTTGATCATCCCAAAACTATCCCACCACTCTGGTCCATGGAAAAATTGTCTTCCATGAAACGAGTCCCTGGTACCAAAAAGGTTGGGGACTGCAGACCTATATCACTATCCTGCCAACCATGTGACCACTTGTCCACTGTCACCAACACCAAGGGACCACTCCAGGTTCCAATCCTGGCTGTGCCACCTATATGCTGTATGATCTTGGACACAGCACTGTACATTTCTGGGCTTCAGTTTCCTCTTCAGAAAATATGTCACTTCATAATAATGTAATTTTTTATACCTTGGAAGGTTGTCATAAGGATTAAACCCAAGATCTATATATGACAGGAAGGAAATGTGTTAACATACAAGCTTTGCCCTCCTTCACACCTTCCCACCCTGTTGTCTGAACTTAGAGCTGTCTCAATGGTGGCTGTTGTCATTGGTACTGCTATTATATTACATGTTATCACAGCATTGTCACAAAGGCCACTGTGCTATCCCCACCTTAACCACTAGAAGAGCCACTTCCATTTTCACTTTAGAGTCAGACAGACTTGAGTCCCAGTCTCACCTCCATCCGTGACTGAATGAATGGCCCAGGACAACTTACTTAACTCCCCTGCACTTCAGTTTTCTCATCTATAACATGGGGATAACAGCAATGCCCAAGTGGGTGGCTATGAAGATTAAATGGGATGATGTGTGCAAAATGCTAAACACTGTACCTGTTTCATAGGAAACGCCCCAAAAATGGCACCCATTGCCATTGCAGTGGTTGTTCTTTATCTTTGTAAAACACCTTCAGTTTGCCATCATAAGAAAGCCATGCACGTGGTCCTCCTTGGGCTTTGAGATGTTTTGGGCAAGGTGGGCGGCACACCCACTCTCGGGGGCTTTGTGACTTGTGTTCAAAGGACCTGCTGGCACCACAACCAGGCAGCAACCCCTAGGGCTGGCAGAAAGGACTGAGAATGGCGCAGCCCAGAACCCAGAGTTCAGCAAACCTGTCCCCTCCCCGGGAGCCTGTGTGTCCAGGTCACTAGAAGAGGAGATACAGACACACAAGTCCACTTGAGGAACCCCCAGAAAGGCAGGTCTTGAGGCGACTCTTGAACGTCTGCTTGGGCAGGCCAGCTCATGGCTCAGAGCACAGTCGAAGAGTGAACCTCTGTTGATGGCTCAGCCCCGGGCCAGGGGTCTGGGATAGGCAATCCAGGCAGCCCCCCTCACAGGTACTGGGAAGGCCTCCTTGGCGAAATTCTCCTTCCAAGCTGGTGTCTGAAACCTGCTGTTGCTGGTGTGTCAAGCGTGGTGTTCAGGTTTCCTCCTGAGGGCTCCTAACTCACCTTTTGTGAATTATTCTGTGCGAGCCTTTTCCTTATAGCAGCAGGGATTGGACAGGCTTGGGGAGGGCCCTGAGCTCCTGGGAAACCAGAGCCTGAAGGGAGAAAGAGCACAAACAAGTGTGGGGACATTAATGACAACGTTTGAGAAACTTATCATTGTGCCACAATCCAAATCAAATTCTTGACTAAACATTCGAATAATAACCCTCCCTGTCTGTGGGCCCCTGTGTTCATCAGAACCCTCCACACATCGGGGGGCCCTCCCCGTGAGAGGACTTAACTCCCTCACCCATCAATACCGGGCTTAAGATCAAGTAACTTGCTTTGGCCAATGAGATGTGAGCATGGGTACATGTGCCACCCCCTGCAGAAGCTTTAAGAGTCAAGGTGAGCCTTTGCTGTGGCACTGTTCCCTCTGCTGTGACTATAGCACATTTCGGACAGGCCTGCTCCTTCAACCCAGATCCAGGAAAGAAGACACAAGGAAGAAAGCCACAGCCAGCCTGCAGTGGCCATGTAACACAAGAGAAATCCATCTTTGTTCCTGTAAACCATTGAGATTCAGGGGATGTTTGTCACAACAGCACAACCCATCAAACACTGACTAATAAAATAGCTAGCACCTATCTAGCGTGTGCTTGGGCCAGGCACAGTATTGAGGACTTGACATGTATTATCTCACTTAATCCTTATGACAACCCAAATATTAACCCTGTTTTACAGGTAAGGTTAGTAACAGATGAATTGCTTAACTGACAGGTTAAGTATTCTGTCCTAGCCTGAGCAATGTGGCAAAACCCCATCTTATAAAAAAAAAAAAAAATCCAAAAATTAGTCAGTCATGGTGTCGTGCACCTATAGTCCCAGCTACTTGGGAGGCTGAGGTGAGAGGATCGCTTGAGCTAGGAGGTTGAGACTGCAATGAGCCATGATCATACCACTGCACTCCAGCTTGCTTAACAGAACCAGACCCTGTCTCAAAAAAAAAAAAAATTCTGTCCGAGACAGTAAGTAGCAAATCAGGGATCTAAACCAAATCTATCCACCTTGAGTGAGGCAGTATTATTTTCCCCCATTTCACACATGGGAAAGCTGAGGCTCTAAGAGACAAAGTCACTTGCCCAAAGCCACGTAGCATCAGTTCTTTCATGCCATGTGACCCGCAGCAGGTCGTATGGGAAGTAAGAACTGAGGTCTTTTCACTTTGAGCTCAATACTTCTCCACCGCCGCTTCTCTTTGCCTTGGCTGGACCTGAGGGCTCCTGGGTGTCCCCAACCACAGCTGGTGTCAGGAAGCCACCCTCCGAGGGCTCTTCCCTCCTCCTCAATGTTCAAGCTTAAATTTCAGGAGCTCCCGCGCCCCTCCTCAGCGGCGCAGGGGGAAGAAGGCAGGGCTGCATCTGCCCAGGCGCTTCAAAACTTCTTGACACTTGTGAATATCCTCCCGCTTCTGTGCACGAGGGTCTGGTTCGCATTAGCACCCCAGGCCCCGCGGTGGTAGGATGTAGGGCTTGGGCTCCATCCAAAAAGTGTCAGACTCCACTGGGGCTGCTCTACTTATCTAACATGGAACATCAAATGGTTTGATCTGCCAATTAGGCTCACCCAGAGCTGCTAACTGGAAACAGATGGGCCTGTCCATTATTGTATGGAAAAGTCACATTTCCCACTTTCCTCTAGAAGGGGAAGGCAGTGCCCTGGCCTCCTCCTCTTGCCCACCCCACACACCCCACAGATGGCAGTGGGTCTGAGGGTCCCCTAGGGAAGCCCAGGGTGGGAGGGTTGAAGCCCAGGAAAAATGGGTGTCATCTCCTGTCCCTGAGGATGAGTAAGAGTGGTTGCTTCTGGTTATGGAGTGGGCCTGGATGGGCATCTGCCCAGGCGGTCCCAAATTCTCAGAGTGTCTACAAGCTGCTGCCAGGTTTCTCCATCCAGTGTTCATGGGCCTGCCTGGGGAGACGGATATGGTTTGGATCTGTGTCCCCGCCCAAATCTCACATT
The DNA here is from genome assembly GCF_006542625.1 of Nomascus leucogenys. Taxonomy (NCBI): domain Eukaryota; kingdom Metazoa; phylum Chordata; class Mammalia; order Primates; family Hylobatidae; genus Nomascus; species Nomascus leucogenys. The sequence continues at coordinate 18,904,211 of NC_044404.1, forward strand.
CAATTGTAATCCTCAGTGTTGGAAGTGGGGCCTGGTGCAAGATGACTGGATCATGGGGGTGGATTTCTCACGAATTATTTAATACCATCCTCTTGGTGCTGTCCTCACGATAGTGAGTGAGTTCTCACGAGATCTGGTCATTTAAAAGTGTGTGGCACCTCCCCGCTCTCTCTCTCTTGTCCCTCTCCCACCCTATGAGACGCCTCGCTCCTCCTTTGCCTTCCACCATGGTTGGAAGCTTTCTGAAGGCTCTCCAGAAGCAGAAGCTGCTATGCTTCCTGTTCAGCCTGCAGAACTGTGAACCAATTAAACCTCTTTTCTTTATAAATTACCCAGTCTCAGGTATTTATTTGTAGCCATGCAAGAATAAACTCACAGAGACCTTTATAAACCAGACCAGCACTGGCCACTAGGCTGGGTCATAGGCCTGCCCCGAGGCAGGGGCATGGCGGGAATGACTTCAGGGTGTCCATTCTCACTCTTGGGTGGCACAAACACAGCCATCCAACAGCCTTTTCAGCTAACTGCTGCCCAAACCAGGACCTGCCCACCCATCTCACTCCCACAGCCAGCCAGTCACCAAGACCACCAATGTGGCCCCAGCACCACAGCCACCACTGGCCAGTGCGAGGCCACCATCCTCACTCACCTGGGCCCAGTGGCAGACTCCAAGGGGTCTCCATGCCTCCTCCCTCAGACCCCTTGAGCCCATTCCCCACATTGCCATCTCCTCTCTCCAAAACCCCTTCAAAGTTCTACCCTAGGAGAAAGTCCAAATTCCTTAGAATTAGTGCAGCGAACAGGTGGGGAGTACCTGTGCACATGCCAGGCATCCCTGCTTTGAGCTTCCCAGCAGCCCTGGGAGGGCGGTGCTGGCATCATACCCCATCACACAGAAGGGAGGGGCAGCACAGAGGGGTGAGGGCCCCCAACCAGAGCTGCACAGCCCAACAGTCTCTCTCTCTCTCTCTCTCTCTCCCTACCCCACTTTCCTCCCTTCTTCTTTCCTCTGTTTCTCCCTTCCTCTCTGATATGGTTTGGCTGTGTCCCCACCAAATCTCATCTTGAATTATAGCCCCCATAATCCCCAAGTGCCATGGGAAGGACCCGGTGGGAGGTAAGTGAATCACAGGGGCAGGCTTTCCCCATGCTGTTCTCAAGCTAGTGAATAAATCTCACAAGATCTGATGGTTTCATAAAGGACAGTTCCCCTGCACAGGCTCTCTTGCCTGCCACCATGTAAGACGTGCCTTTGCTCCTCCTTCACCTTCCACCATGATTGTGAGGCCTCCTCTCCCTTGTGGAACTGTGAGTCTATTAAACCTCTTTTCTTTATAAATTACCCAGTCTCAGGTACGTCCTTATAGCAGCATGAAAACAGACCAATGCACTCTCCTTCCCTTTTCTCTCTCTCCTTTGTCCTCCTTCCCTTCTTCTCTCTCATCTCTCTCCTCCTCTCTCCCCCTCTCCTTCCCTTTCTTTTTTATCTCTGTTCTCTCCCTCTTCCCTTCTATACCCCTCTCTCCCTTTTCTGCCTCCCCCTCCAACCCCGTCCCTCTCTCCTCTCTGTCTCCCCACTCTCTTTCCCTCTATTTGCCCCTGCCCACCTCTCCCTGTCTCCCTGTCTTCCCCTCCCCCAGCTCACCCACTTTCTCTCCAGCTCCAGCTCCACTAGCCCCAACTCTTCTTCTGACCTTCCCAGTCTCCCTGCCCTGGGTCCTTGCCCAGGCCGCTCCTCTGTCTAGTGCACCCCTGGTGACACCTCCCTTGCTTGGCTCACTGATTCGTTCTTCAGGTCTCTACTTGATGCCTGAATGCTCAGGGAGCCTTCCTCCATCTCCCAAGGCAAGAAGCCTTTTCTGGGTGTCTCTGTGGCACCATGAGCCGCCCCATCACAGAGGATCGCATGGTGTTGTGAGCATCTGCCTGGTGTCCTGAGTCCTCCACTAGAATGTGGGCTGCTTGGGAACGGGGACTATGCTCCTGGGTGCGTACCCTCAGTGCCACACAGGGCCTGACCCTTAGTAGTGCTCAACAGCACTACTACATTCATTCAGTGCTAAGTGAATGAATAAGTGAATGAGTAAGTGAGTAAATGAATGAATGAGTGAATGAGGTGTTGGCCTTCAACACCCTCTCCTTGCTCACAGACTCACTCTGTCCATTACCTTCCCTATTTCCTGGCCTGCTGCAAGTTCTCTTGGCTTCTGACCTCATGATCCATTAAAGTTCTGTTTCACTCATTCATTCACTCATTCTTTCTTTCTTTCTTTCAAACAGCACCTGCTGAGCACCATTCTGTGCCAAGTGCTTTTCTAGGTTCTTGAGACACATCTGCAAACAAAATAGACAAAATTTGCTGCCTTCATGGAGTTTACAGTATATTGGGAGAGATAAAGACAAAGAAGTGAACCATATAATGAGTTAGACAGTGGTAAGTATTAAGGAAAAGAGTTAAGCAGGAAGAGAAATAAATGAGGGAGCGAGCCACGTGCCTATATGGAGAAGAGCATTTCAGGAAGAGAGAATAGCCAGTGCAAAAGCCCTGGGGCAGAAATCATGGCACGTTCAGGGGATGGTGAGGAGGCCAGCGTGGCTGCAGAGGGGTTCAGGAGGCAAGAGGAGGTTGCAGAGAGGTCACAGAGGTAGAGGTGAGCCTGTGGGTCTGAAACACACATCAGGACTTTGGATCTTCTGTCCAGTGAGCTGGGGAGCTCTGGAGGGTATGGAGTAAAGAAGGAACATGAACCAATTCAGAGTTTTAAAGGACCACTCCTGACTCAGAGGGCAAGGATAGAGGCAGAGAGGGCAATTAGGAGGCTGTTGCTGGAATCTGGGCTTACCTATGTTTGGAGTATATTTTGAAGGTAGAGCAGATAGTTTTGCTGACAGTGTTAATGGAAAAACCAAACTCTGTCAAATATCTTAAAGAGGTTTATTCTAAGCCAATATGAATGACCACAGCCCGGGGACACACAGTCACAAGGAGTCCTGAGAAAATGCGTCCGAGGCGGTCAGATTACAGTTTGGTTTTATACATTTCAGGGATGCCGGGGTTATAAGCAAAGAGATAAATCAATCCATGGAAGGGATACATTGATTTGGCCCAAAAAGAGAGAATATCTTGATGTGAGGGCTTACAAGTCATAGGTGGATTCAGAGATTCTGTAATCCACAATTGGTGAAAGGAAGAAAACTTTGTCTAAAAAGTTTGAGTTAGCAGAAAGGAATGTTTAAGATAAGGATGCTGCAGGCTAGACACAATGGTTCACACCTGCAATCTTGGCATTTTGGGAGGCCAAGGTGAGCAGATCACTTGAGGTCAGGAGTTCAAAACCAGCCTGGCCAACATGGTGAAAACCTGTCTCTACAAAAAATACAAAAATTTAGCCACGTGTGGTGGTGGGTGCCTGTAATTCCAGTTACTCCGGAGGCTGAGGCAGGAGAATTGCTTGAACCTGGGAGGCGGAGGTTGCAGTGAGCTGAGATCATGCCACTGCACTCCAGCCTGGGTAACAGAGCAAGACTCCATCTCAAAAAATAAAAAAATAAGGATGCTGTATCAGAGTCAGTCACGCTATGGTCTGTTTAGCAAGATCAACAGCCTGCAGGTTGACTTCACCCTTCCTTGCCATGGCTTTTGGTCTTGCTTATAACTTGGTATCTTATTGCCACAAAGAGCCTATTACGTCTGTCTTATGATCTAGATTTTACCATGAATGCTGGTTAGTTGTGCCTAAACCCCAAAATGGAAGGGATGTAATGAGGCATATCTGACTTCCCTTCTCCTCATGACCTAGGACTCTGTTTTTAAGGTTTCTCTGGTCCCCCTGGCCAAGAGGTGGTCCTTATGGTGTGGGATGGGAGAAAAATGGAGTCAAGGATGACTCTGAGGTTTCTGGTCTGAGTGATGGAGATGCCACCTGTGAGACCCAACCACACCCTCCTCCTTACCTATGAGGCTCAGCTTCAGCCTCTGCCTTCCCCTTGTCACCCTTTCCTTCCCCCTCTGCAGCCCCAGCCACTGGAGGAAATTCCGGCCCATTTCACCTGGCATGTGCCAGACATGTGCCACCATGCCTGGCTAATTTTTTATTTTTTGTAGAGATAGGGTCTTGCTATGTTGCCCAGGCTGGTAAAGGCCAAGTTTCATTCATCTTTGTACTCAATTCAACCAGCATTTACTGAACAATCACTCCAGCCCAAACAGTAGCGCTACAATCATGACTAAGAAGACCCCTCTGCTTGCAAAGAATGTCTGGGCGAAGCCAGGCCCGAAATTTTTTCTTTTCTTTTTGCTTACTCTTCATTTTCCTTTTTCACTTTCTTGGGCTGAACTTAACTATAATCCAATGTGATGAGTGCTATGATAGTACCATGTAGGAGAGCAGAGGAGAGGGAATAACTGTGGGTTAGAAATCAGGAAAAACACAGAGAGGAGATAACATGGGAATTGAGCTTTGAAGGATAAATAGGAGTTCACCAGGCAGCCAAACGAGGAATAGTGTTCAGGGCATGGTGTGTTCAAGAAATAAAGTAAGCTCAGTCTGGTTCAGGGCAGCTGCAATCCAACAGAGAAGGTAGAACGTGGGGGAGTAAAGGATGGCGAGGCTGCAGACTGGAGACTTTTGAGGGATTTGAATACCATGCTAGAGCTTTATTAGCATGGTGGTTGAGAAAGGCAGGCTGTGTTGTAGAAGCATTTGGAAAAAAAATGTTCCTTAGGCACACAGAAAAACAGGCACTTGGAAAAATGAGGGAAAAACAAACGGTTGTACAAAAGAGGAGGTTTGCTTATGGTACGTTATTAGATTTGGCACAGACAGTATTTATATAATCATAACAATATAAACGTAGCGAATTAACCCAAAATCGTGATGTAATTTTGTTAGGATAATAGGGAGGGAAGTAGAGGAAGTTGTTATGCTTTATCTACCATGTTTGGAAGTCAACAGATTTCTAAAATAGATCAAGAAATAACATTCTAAATATAGAGGTAGAATTGGGAAAACACCTAGAAGGACTGGAGTTGGCTGCCTTAATACTGTCTGACTTTCTTTTTTTTTTTGAGACGGAGTCTCGCTCTGTCGCCCAGGCTGGAGTGCAGTGGCGCAATCTCGGCTCACTGCAAGCTCCGCCTCCCGGGTTCACGCCATTCTCCTGCCTCAGCCTCTCCGAGTAGCTGGGATTACAGGCGCCCACCACCACGCCCGGCTAATTTCTTGTATTTTTAGTAGAGACGGGGTTTCATCGTGGTCTCGATCTCCTGACCTCGTGATCCGCCCGCCTTGGCCTCCCAAAGTGCTGGGATTACAAGCGTGAGCCACCGCGCCCAGCCTGACTTTCAAAAAACATTCTGTTCATGTATTATTAGTTTGATAAAACTAAGCATTTAACAGACTGCAGGCCCTGGAGTTCATGTCCTCGTTCTGCCACTGTGTGACCTTAAGTTAAGTTAGTGAAACTCTCTCTGCATCAGCGTCCTCACTTGTACCCTGGGAGTGATAATAATAGGTATCCTCACAGAGTTGTGAGGATTAAGTGAGGTAGAATATATCAGTGCACAGCACAGGGCCTGGCACAAGCTCAACAAATGCTATTATTGTTTCTATTCTCCCCTCAAGGAAAACAGGAGCTGTCAGAGGTTTTTTTGTTTTTCTTTGAGACAGAGTCTCTCTCTGTAGCCCAGGCTGGGGTGCAGTGGCCTGATCTCAGCTCACTGCAACCTCTGCCTCCCAGGTTCAAGCAATTCTCCTGCCTCAGCCTCCTGAGTAGCTGGGATTATAGATGCCTGCCAACACGCCCAGCTAATTTTTGTATTTTTAGTAGACAGGGTTTCACCATGTTGGCCAGGCTGTTCTCTATTTCCTGACCTCGTGATCCACCCACGTTGGCCTCCCAAAGTGCTGGGATTGCCGGGCACGGTGGCTCATGCCTGTAATCCCAGCACTTTGGGAGGCCAAGGTGGGTGGATCACCTGAGGTCGGGAGTTCGAGACCAGCCTGACCAACATAGAGAAACCCCGTCTCTACTAAAAATACAAAATTAGCCGGACGTGGTGGTGCATGCCTGTAATCCCAGCTACTCGGGAGGCTGAGGCAGGAGAATCACTTGAACCTGGGAGGCAGAGGTTGCAGTGAGCCGAGATCGTGCCATTGCACTCCAGCCTGGGCAACAAGAGCGAAACTCCATCTCGAAACAAAAAACAAAAAACAAAAGCAAAGTGCTGGAATTACAGGCGTGAGCCACCGTGCCTGGCCACTGTCAGAGGTTTAAAGGAAAGGAGGGGAGGAGATATGATCAGACGCATATTGTAGGAAGATCAGCCTAGCAGCAATGAAAGGGGTGGTTGGTGAGGGCACAGGTGAAAACAGGAGCCAGAGGGCAGAGGAGGGTGCTGCAGTAGTACAGGTGAGGCACAATCTGGAGAGACCATTGGCAAGCACTAGTGGGAAAGAAGCAGGGGAGGCAGGAACCCAGGCCCTGGCCTCTGACTGCCCACTTGTCCCCCCTCAGGGGTCATCGCCCTCTTCTGCCGCCAGTATGACACCATCAAGGACAATGAACCCAATAACAACAAGGAAAAAACCAAGAGTGCATCAGAAACCAGCACACCAGAGCACCAGGGCGGGGGGCCTCTCCGCAGCAAGGTGAGGGCAAGACCTGGGTCTAGGTGGGCCACCCTGTGCTTCATGCTCTGGTAATCCCTGGACTGCAGAGGGGGTCAGCTCGGGGCCTGGCATGGTGACAGCTGGGCAGAGCCAGACTTGGCTGCTGCCTGTGTGACACAGGGACACTGCAAGTTGATTTTGGATCCTCTCCTTTTGCAGGGTGTCAGGGGCCAGTGGTGATTTGAAGAAAAAAAACCAAAAGCAGTGAGTGGGGAGAGCAGAATTCTTTGCTGGCGTGGGACAATAGGAGGACAATAGGAGTGTCTGGCCCATTCCTGCTCCTGCTGTGCCTTGTGACCTTGGGCAGGTGCTTTACCGCTGTACCTTCATTTCCTCTTCTGTAAAACAGATATGAAAACCTTTTCAGTGCTTGCCCTCAGCAGCTAAGAAGACAGACAGTAGAGAATGTGAGAGGATCTCATGGTTCCGATGATCAGCATCCAACAAACATCTGGCCCTCTCTACATCTCTTCCCTCCATCTCCTTGTACCCTCTGGCTTATTGTCCTCTCTCTGGTGCACTTTCCTGAAGCCTCTTATTAACCCCCATCTCCAGAAGCATCTCAACAATGTCAGTGGCGGAGGCTGCACTCTGAGGGATGACTGCTGGGGGTAGACTGGGTGCCAGGGGCCATGGGCCCAGGACCCAGTCTTGGCCGTTCAGTTGAGTGAGGCTGAAGGCCGGGTTTGAAAAGGCAAAAAGACAAGATATCCAGGCAGGGCTTCTCTTTTCTTTCCACAAGGGACAAGAGCTTGGCTTATTTAGGCAGCAGCCCTGCTGCTCCTCCCTTCCTTCTTCTGTCCTGTTTCCAGCCTTGCAAGAAGGCTATTCACAATTAGGCCTAGCCGCTTCTCTCATTTTTTTCCTTCCAGTTTCCAAACAAGCCCTCAGTGAACATCACTGAAGCGTGACTGCCTGTCTGCAGGGAGAAGGATTCCATTTTTCTTCTCAGCTGGTCCCCAGGCCCACGGGCACAGGGAGTGGGACGACTGCAGCAGTGGGGAGGAGGCGCAGCTAGCTGCACAGTTCTCTCTTCTCCTTGCCCTAGTCAGATGAAGGAGGCTGAACTACAAACCCAAATTCTGCAAAAAAATAAAAATAAGCCACAAAACTAAAAGGCCTGGCCCCATTCTGGAAAAGGCAAAGCTGCATGAGACACAGCCTTCTGCCTCCTCGCCTCTCCTGGACTGGCTTCCTCTTTGAGAAAATGCACAAAGCCCTGGGAGATGACAAGCATGAGGACTGACTCAAGCTGTGTCTTTCAGACCAAGGAACATCAGAGAAGCTGTGGGGCTGCCTGCCATGCAGGATCATGGCTGCCATCAAGCCTTTTCTGGATCCAGCCATCAAGGACATGTTTGTGGTGTGATACACACCTTTGCAAGCGTGTAAGATGTCACCTGGTTTGTCTCTTTTGGAAAACAAAAATCAGAAGCCTGCATTCTAGAGCGCAGATAAATTCCCCCGAAGACTGAGCTGGTTGCCTGCATCCTCTATCTTCTTTGACCCTTATGACTGTAAGATCATCAGTTTGGAAGGTACTGGTCCAATTTATTTAGGAAGTATCTCTTGGAGTTTCAGAAATGCTAGCTTGGACAACTGAAAAGTCACATCACATCTGGCATTCTGGGGGCTACTAAAACACCCCTTCTGGAGTAGAAGCTGCTGGAAGGCAGGCCTGAGCCATTCACCACGGACAGGAAGAGCAGCCCTGGCTATCACCACTGGCCTCTGGGGTCTTCATATCTTGCCATCTCATCCAGGGTTCCGTGAAAGTTACCCAGGATCCTCATGTCCTTCCTTAGAGCCTGAGTGGTGTGAGGTGACAGGTCTCTCTCTCCACTGCCCCTTTCTGGTTTAAAAAAATGGTGCTTGATGAGGGAAGGTAGACTCTTCCCTAGGACTGACTTACGGCTGCCAGATGCCTGCATGGGAAGAGGTGGACCTCTGCATCTTCCATTGGTGGCCAAGGATGGGTGTGGGAGAACCACACCTAGCACAAGCCTGGTACTCAGTAAATATTTGTTGAAATGAATGATAAGAGCATTGGTCCCCAAGCCAGGGAGCCAGAAGCCATCACCCAATGACCGCCCCTTCCTTCCGGTCTACAAGAGCTCTCAAGGCTGGGTCTGCCACCACTCTGCTTTGCCCAAGTGTGGCAGCACTGGGGAGGAGAGACAGGATAAAGGGCAGATGTCAGCAATACTAAGGGCTTCCTCATGGGAGGGCATGGGGCTCCACTCATTGTCTTGTGACTTCCATCCCTGCTGAATGGGGCTGCAAGGCCAAGGCTCCTTAGGGGAGAGGTTCTTACCTCTGATCCACTTAGAGCAATAACCACTTTTTAAATGTAAAATAAAAAGACAAATGAAAAGGCGCATCCTTGTCTTCTGGTAAATGCCCAAATGTCGCCCTCGTTTTCTGGCAATTGGCAGCAAGTCAGGATGTGTGGAGGAGGGAGTCAGTTTCTCTCCATTTTGGCCTGCAGCTTCTTAGGGACATGCCTGCCAGCCAAGCTGGAGTTGGAAGGGAAATCTCAAACAGATGGGGGTGCACATGTAGGAGAAGAAAATAGCTGCTCCATCATCCTATTACTGAGGCTCCCCCAAACCAAGCTTGGGCTGCCTCACTAGATAGGTACGCAGGCTGGTACTCAGTTTTTAAAACAAACGGTTTTCCCCTCTGGATGGGGCTGGGTGCTTTTCCTGGCCAAAGGAATGCAATTCTTGTTCTTCCCCAGGGTAAGGAAGGAAGTGAAGGGGAACAGCAAAAACTGCTTTCTGCAGCTCAGTATTCACAGCGTGCTGTTCTAGGCTGTTAAAGGAACATCATCATGATCCCAACAGCAGGCTGAAAGAGTAATGATGACATTAGCCAAGGAGCAAAAACCAGTAAATAGGGCACCTGGAACATTCCTGTCCAGACCCAGGAAGAAGCTTGGAGAGAAAATGCCCAGTGAGCAGGGCTTAGAGTTGACTGTTCTAGAAGGTTTTGAAAGCAGAGGGAAAGGTTTAGAGGCTGCACAGCAAAGTAGGAAACTGAGTTTCACACCAACTCTAAGCCAAACCTCAGAGAGGTACTTCCTAGGCCCTCTGTACCCATCTAGTGCCAAATGATGGAAAAGCCCCCAAGTCAGCACTAGGTATAGGATAGTCAGTGGGGCTCAGGGAGCTCTGCTAATGGGGGTTTCCTGTCCTCAACTTAATCTGTGCCTGTGGTACATCATAAAGGGTATGAGGGAAAAGGAGGTAACACTCTTGGCTTAGATAAAACTCCGTTCCCTTTAATTACCTCCCTAAACTCCCAACTGTATAACAATTGAGCCTTCCCTGAATCCGCTGTAGTTGCAAAGTCGAACCCTACACAGCTAGACTTGGGATGTGATCCTTTCACCACCATCCCATAGATCCACGGACACTTTCTCGCAACTGTGGAAAGGCACAGGCAGGTCTTTGAGACCAAGAGACCTCACTTGCAGACTACAGCAGGCCTGTGGGAGAAATGTTGGTCTGAGAGACAGGAGACCGTACCTTGTAATCACCTAACACCTCAGGCAAGTTAATTCTCTGAGGTTAGGTCGTGGTGTCCTTATCTGCCAAAGACAGAGAATTTAGAAGATTCCCAGACTCTATCTACTTCCTACAATAGGAGCCAAGGTGCATCCTCCTAGGAGCATGACGGAAACCTCAGGGTCTGAGGGAAGGAAGACAGACTGGTGAGTGTTTCTGTGAGGCAACAGTCCTTTTCTCCTCCTACTCTTGTCCCCTAGTTTTTCAGAATGGGCCTTCTCAAGGATGCATTTTTAAGAGTTTTGGTTCAACCCTTTACGAAAATGTGCAAAATCTCACCAACCCATTAACATGAGCTTTAGATTTATTTCTGACTCTCTTTAAACCTGTTGATGGTTACTGGAATTTGCATTTAAGTAGCCTCCAAGAACAAATTGCTTCTATAAATGGGACACCCTGCTCACCCTCCTCCCTTGCCCAGCTCCATCAAGCTCCATCCGTACAAAATATTACCAAACCTTCAAATGTGACTTGAAGTTAAGTTGAAGGAAAACTTTGTATACAAATAGTTCCTAGCCAGGTGCAGTGGCTCACGCCTATAACCCCAACACTTTGGGAGGCCAAGGTGGGGCAGATCACTTGAGGCCAGGAGTTCAAGACCAGCCTGGCCAACATGGTGAAACCCTGTCTCTACTAAAAATACAAAAATTAACCAGGCGTGTTGGCGCACACCTGTAATCCCGCTACTCAGGAGGCTGAGACATGAGAATCACCTGATCCCCGGAGGTAGAGGTTGCAGTGAGCCGAGATTGCACCATTGCACTCCAGCCTGGGCAACAGAGTGAGACACTAGCTCAAAACAAATATTTCCTTAGTGATATATTTCAGGACTATCACTTAGACTGCTGTAAAGGTTATCCAAAATATTATATTCCACCCCCTTCTCAATGGGTGCTGGGGAGAGCCAGATTTCCTGTCTATGGCATGTCCCAGTTGTCACAGGGGGAGGACAGGTGGGGAGGAAGGACAAGGCAGGAGGCTGTTCATTTACGAATTTCACCACTGACCAGCTGATACTTCCTGTGACAAGTGGGATTTTTTTTTTTTCTGACAGGTTCTCTGGCATACAAAGCAAGCATACACTAATATCAGTTTAGGAATAATTGTTTTCTCTTAGAAAAGCAGAACATTACTAAGAGAAGCAGGGAACTCCACTTTCTAGCTTTAGGTGGTTGGTTTTTTTCTTCCTATAAAAGCTCAAAATAGGCTAATTAGAGAATGACCCCCTTCCTCTTGGAGAAGGTCCATTTCTCCCTTTCCTCTTCACTTTTCTGTAATGTAAAATGGACAAAAGATCCTATCTACACCTGATAGGAACAAAACAGATATGCATAGGTTAAGAAGAGTACCTCAGATTGAGACAAGAATGTCAAGTTGCTGAGTACTTAGCAAACTTATATTGAGTCTTTTGCATGGACTCAATATTATATTTTGTCTAGAATTTACAGACAAAACTTATAGCACAGCAGGCCAGATAGCATGGCTAAATATGTTGCTACTTGTTTTCTCAGCATGAACTCAGATTTTTAAAGCACTGGCTAATATAGGTGACAAGTTACTATTGCCTTCCCTTTTTTCCTTGCTTCTGGGGGTAAGTCTAAGAAGCTTCGGTTCACGAAAGGGATCTAAGGAACACTGTGTCTCCCACATCTACCCACACTTATCCAACCTTCACCCAGTGTTTAGGAGCCGCAGTTTCTGGAGAAACTGGGTTATGAACAACCATCAATTCTGTACCACTGATTCTGGTTTCTTACATCCCCTTCAAAGAGAGAATGCTGTGGGATAGCATGGCTTCTCCCATAATCAATGCTGGCTCTGGAGAAGCAGAGATGGGGAGGCCAACCACACAGCCATGGGAAAGAATAAAAGGCAATGCCTGCCTGATCACGGCTGAGCCATCTTCCGCCTCTGCAAAAACTGAGGCATAATGATGTTTCAGGCTCTCCCTATGTCAGGCTCCTGACACGCACCATATGTAGCTGCAAATCCCAACCATTTCAACATTTCTTAACTGCTAGAACACCTTTCTCAACACTGTAATTTACCTTCAAAAGAACAGGGAGCAAGCACCCTCGCCTTCCCAGTACCACATTCTACTAACTGCCGCCCCCCTCCCCACCCCACTAACCTACCTACGCAAAGGAAGAAGGCAAATAACCCTCCATCGAAGCCTACGACAGACCGCCACAGTACATATGTCACTGACAAATAACTTTTATTTCTTTTTAATGACATTAAACACAACTGCTACGAGGGAAAAAACATGATAAAGAGGAGGCACCAAACTTCAGTTTCATAATTGAAACTGACAACAACGCCAGTAAATCAGGGCCTGCATTAGAAACTACAGGTTATTTCAGGCTCCTTACTTATAAGTAAACAATGTAAACAGCATATTTTTACTCTGCTTTGTCAAGACCCCCATGGTGGGAATGTCACCATGGATGAAGAAAGCAGTTAAATGCACATAACACTTGCTTAACAAATAATACAGCAAGAATTCCAACTGTAATATTAGACTTAGAGGCCAACACTAAATATAAGAGATATGCAGCTTTGAAAAGAGATGAAAACTCCAGATTCTACCCACTACCATCTTTAAGGCAAACATGCCAGATAATGAGTTTTCTTTGGCTTTGTTTTTTCTTCTTAAAGAATACCATGTTAACCACTAGAGAACAGCTCTCTCCTCCCCCAGTCCAACAGATTTAATTAAGCTGCTAAAGCTTTGGAAAAACAATTATTTGAGCTAAGAGGAAATATGATGTCACATTTTCTAGTTAACCTGTCACTCATTTGATATGGCAAAGGCAGTGCTCCTATTACACATTCAGTCTTAAAACCCCATGTACCAGGAGGGCATGAGTCTTAGATTTTTGCCTAAGCAAAATCCTGTCCCTTCACTCCTTGGGTTTTCTGTAGGGAACTAGACAGCTGCAATGCTAGCTATTCCAACTACATTTAATTTTAACTATGCTATGGTCCTAAAGGTGGATGTTTGGCATGTCTCACTCCATCAACCTAATTTAGGGCAGCCTGGAGAAGTGACCGATGTAGTAAATGCCAAGTAGGCTAACTAAAATAATAGATTTCGACTACTGCCTTTGAATAGAACTTCTCCTTTGCATTTCTGCCCCAGAATTTAAACCAAATGTTCAAGGAAAAGCAAATCCTTGACTGGATAAAAACAGTAAACACTTAGGGACATTCACCCAAATTTATTGTTGGCTTAAATGACCAAGCTTTCCCCAAGTCAGTTTCTAAAGTGGGGTAGGATGTTTAGAATGCATTACTCACACAGAAACATGGGATTGATGAAATCACAAAACTAAACACAGGCTATAGCAACTATGAACAACCTTCACAGAGAACGAACAATAGCACAAATGCCAGACTGCAAAACATCCTAAAATGATGTCTATAGCTATCTGTAAAGAGAGAATAACCGGCCGGGTGCAGTAGCTCATGCCTGTAATCCCTTTAGCACTTTAGGAAGCCGAGGTGGGTGGATCACCCGAGGTCAGGAGTTCAAGACCAGCCTGACCAACATGGAGAAATCCTGTCTCTACTAAAAAATACAAAATTAGTCTGGCATGGTGGCGCTTGCCTGTAATCACAGCTACTTGGGAGGCTGAGACAGGAGAATCCCTTGAACCCAGGAGGCGGAGGTTGTGGTGAGCGGAGATCACGCCATTGCACTCCAGCCTGGGCAACAAGAGCAAAACTCCGTCTCAAAAAAAAAAAAAAAAAGAGAGAATAACCAACTCCTAAGACATCCATTAGTAGAGATGGGGTTTCACCATGTTGGCAAGGCTGGTCTCCAATTCCTGACCTCAAATGATCCTCCCAAAGTGCTAGGATTACAGGCGTGAGCCACCATGCATGCTCCTGAAATTCTTGATGACCCAGGATTCAATAGCTCCTGTGTGACACCATGTCCTTGCCACTATGCAATAATGCTAATTTTGCACTCAACGGTTGAGACTTAGGCTAAAACTCAATAGAAGCAGAAATAAAACACTAGTTAGGAAATAATTTCCCCAGACCACAGGTCTATTAGCCACAATCGCAGGATAGAAAACACTTCTGTGACTCAGATTAGAACCAAGGTTGCGGCGAGCACAACTACAAGTATTAACCACTACACGACCACAAAGCCTGCTGACAACCATTGCACTTCTTATATTTTTTAAATGTAAAAACACTCACACTATTTTATCCGCTTTATTATTTGACGTCTGCAGATTTTTGTGCTTTTCTCTCTTTCATGCGTTTCTTTCCCCATTCCGCTACATAATTTAAAAACAATCTCATCTCTCAGGATCTGGCCACCGCCTCTACAACAAGCCTCCCGGGAGGTCTCTTTGTCCCGTTGACATCTCTGCCTTCTTTCGCTCCCTTTTTTTTTTTTTTTTTTTTTGACGGAGTCTCACTCTGTCGCCCAGGCTGGAGTGCAGTAGCGCGATCTTGGCTCACTGCAACCTCCACCTCCTGGGTTCAAGCGATTCTCCTGCCTCAGCCTCCCAAGTAGCTGGAATAGCAGGTGCATGCCACCACATTTGGCTAATTTTTGTATTTTTAGTACAGACGGGATTTCTCCATGTTAGCCATGCTGGTCTTGAACTCTTGACCTCAAGCGATCCATCCGCCTCGGCCTCACAAAGTGCTGGGATTACAGGCGTCAGCCACCGTGCCCGGCCAAATTTCAGGCCAACACCTGTTGAAACACATTGCCAGACACACGGAATCCCTCGCGGAACACCGATGGGCCCACAAAACACGAGGAGGCCGCGGTGGCTGACAATGTTAGCAAATTCGGTTCATGGTGTCTGGGGTACAGCCTTGAGGGTCCACTGGCCACCTCTGCACAAGGACCAGCCTCCGCCGCTCCCCTCACCTCCACGCAGATTCTTCCCCACACACCTTCCCTTTCTTTGGGCCGCTGAAGCCTCTTGGACCTCTGAGGTGACTGTCCTGCCCGCAGCTTCTCTCCTTCAAAGAGTGTCATTTCTTGATCCTCTCCATAGTGGCTCAGCGGTAAGCCCAAGGTCCAGCATGTGAATCAGGAACCTGATGATTCTTCGGGTTTGCAGGGATCCGCCCCGTGAATAGATGAAAGTAACAGGTACCAATATCAAAACTGCAGTGACTCACCAGAAACACTTCATGCTTGCCACTTTGCCAAGCTGTTTGAGTCCAACAAATGCATGGGTCCTGGGTTAGTCTCCTGAATGTCTCTTGCCGCTACTTTGGTGAGTGTTGTCGTCACTTTACCTTGTGGTGGCCAAGCCCCTAAATGCACTATTAGGTTATGCAGTATAATTTTGCAGCATAAAAGACTAAAGAGCCATAGTGAAGTAAAAAAGAACCTCCTGTATTGGCTGGGAACTGAACCCGGGTTTCCCGCTTGGGAGGCAAGAATTCTACCACTGAACCACCAATGCCTCTCGCTAGCAACTGCCTGGAGGATAACGGAAAAGAGTACCCAGAAAGACTTAGAAACTTCCAAGTGCCTTTTTCAAGTGTCGACTAAAAGCTAACAAAGACATCCAAACCAAATGTTTTTATACGAAACTTATACTAGACAACGTTATATATATCAAAATAGCTCATTTGGCGGATCAAACTCTTAACTCTGAAAAAGGTCTTTCTACCTCATTACAAACCCGTATAATAAAACATCAGAAATTCATTCATGTTTCTTTTTTCTAATCCTAAATCTTCCATTGTCAACCTCAAACTGCTGCCTCAAACTGCTACCTGAGAAGGTAACCTAACTGGTAGTTTAGGTAAGTAAAGTTCAAATCCAGGGAGGAAATAAGAAGCAAAGCAGAAGTAGAAGAAAGAGGAAATAAAAGGACAGAATCAAGGCAGAGATAATGAAGAAACAATGGTTGGTCCACTAAGTTAGTCTTTTGTCGCTGGTTTTTTTGGCAAAAGAGTAATGATCGGTCTCGTAATCATTATAATACTATTATTTGTCTGCTTGAAGATGTATAAAGCATTTGAAGGAAATGTGATATGAAAAGATTAAGAACGCTTGCCATCAGTGTTTCATTGTTTGGGAGAATCCCATTTCCTAAGTTAATATGCTTTGATGTGTTAGCTATGCAAGGAGTAGACTAGTTTAAAGAAATATTGATGGTCAAAATATTAACATATTAGTCTTTTGATGAAGTTCAAATAGTAGAGAGATTTCTTTCCTCAATTTTCCCTGAGACATTCAACTGAAGAGACAAATCCAGAGTTTTCCCCACGTGTTGGGTCTGGGAGTCATTATGACTCTTTCAAAGACAGGAGCTGTGACAGGGAGTCATGCTTCTTCTCTAGCTGAGAAGCCAAGCTAGGTCCAGGCTGAGTCATAAACTTGAGCCCAACAAGGAAATCACCCTTCACATTGACCTCGCAGAGCTTTGGCTGTTTTCTATTGTTTGCCCAACACCCAAGACACACACCAGCTCTGGCCAACAAACCTTAACATATGATCTATATCAACCAGAGCTACATTTATTCCCAAATCTCCTTCTAAAATACAAACCTGTACTTTCTACTCTCAACTTCTAAATTTACAAAGGCCTCATATGCATCTGAGTCACAGATGCTAAAACTTAACCCGTTTTCTGAGGATTATTTGGGGAAGGGGTATGCATGCAGATGTATATACATAATTCTTGTGATTTCAGAATATTGACTCTACGACTTCCAGATGCAGATTTAGAACCTTTTAAAAGAATATTTTGTTTTTGTTGTCTCGCAAATCAGCCAGATTTGCAACTTATCAGAGTAAAGCGAAGCCTAGCGGGACTTTTAGGAAATGTGCTGTCATCCACTTTCAGTGTCAGCCTGTGAAAATCCAGGCGAAAAAAGAGAATGAAGAGAACCTTAAGGAATTTCTGGAACCAAAGCTAATATTAAGCAGGCCTCTTGCTGGCAGACCAGTGGAAATTGTAGCCTGGTCAACAATCTGTCTAGATTGAGGAGGTCTAAAATGTAGCCACAGGTTCAACTACTTTTCTGTTTGTTTCCCAACCTCGATTAAAATCACTAAATTTAGGGACAAAAAAAACAAAACACCATGTTTCCAATCGGTCTCAAACCAGGGACCTTTGACGGGTGAGGCAAACATGATAACCACTGCACTACAGAAACTGCATATGCACCAAAAAAGGCAAAATATAATCACGAAAATCTTAGATCAGCCATTTCGTTTCCAAAGTAAGAAATTCAACTGCATTTCGAAATTCGACTGAGAAAAGCCCAATAAGCACCAGCCATCAAGCAGACTATGGCTCCCAATAGGCCCAGGCTTAGCGTTCCGCGCCTACCCCCAACACGAAGACCATGGGGACCCCCACCCGGGCTTCGGGATCCCGCATCCTCCCCTGGGTATCCAGTACCAGAATTAAGCGCCGTGTGCAGGATCCTCCCAGCTGACACTCTTCGGCTCCCAGAAGCTGCAGGAGCCGGCGGGCTTTGCGCGTCCGACCCCTGGGCGCCCTGTGCCTCAGGAGTGTGGACGCCGCCCTTCCAGGGATGGGGACCCCGCCTCAGGGCCTTTACCCCGGCGCCGGCCCGTCGGGACTCTTGGCTCTTCGTGTCCTCCCAGGAACCGTAGAATCCTCCTTGCCCTCCCTTCCAGAGAGATGCTGCCCCCGCCCCACAAGTCACATTCCATGAGTGGTGAAGCCCCTAGCCCTGGGCCTGGCCTATGGCAGGTGCTCAGTGGGCACGAGTGCCCTTTCTTTCCCTTTACTACCTAAAGCTCAGCCCTAACTCCTCTGTTCAAAAGCCTCCATTAAGGCTGGGTGCAGTGGCTCACACCTGTAATCCCAGCACTTTGGGAGGCTGAGGCAGGTGAATCACTTGAGGCCAGGAGTTCGAGACCAGCCATGGTCAACATGGCTAAACCCTGCCTCTACTAAAAATACAAAAATTAGCTGGGCGTGGTGGCAGGCGCCTATAATCCCAGCTATTTGGGAAGCTGAGGCAGGAGAATTGTTTGAACCTGGGAGGTGGAGGTTGCAGTGAGCTGAGATTGTGCCATTGCACTCCAGCCTGGACGACAGGGTGAGACTCTGTCTCAAAAAAAAAAAGCCGGGCGTGGTGGCAAGTGCCTGTAATTCCAGCTACTCGGGAGGCTAAGGCATAAGAATTGCTTGAACCCGGGAGGTGGAGGTTGCAATGAGCCGAGATTGCACCACTGCACTCCAGCCTGGGGTACAGAGTAAAACTGTGTCTCCAAAAAAATAAATAGATAAAGGCCTCCAATAAGCCAGGCACGATGGCTCATGCCTATAATCCCAGCACTTTGGGAGGCTGAAGGGAAAAGATTGCTTGAGTCCAGGAGTTTGAGGCCAGCCTGGGCAACATAGTAAGACCCTATCTCTACAAAAAATAAAAATAAAGGTGTGGTATCCAGGTGTGGTAGTGCATACCTGTGGTCCCAACTACTCAAAAGGCTAAGGCAGGAGGATCACTTGAGCCCAGGAGGTTGAGACTACAGTGATCCATGATCATGCCACTGCATTCCAGCCTGGGCAATAGAGCAAGACCCTGTCTCAAAAACACCCCAAACAAACCTTCAATAGCTCCCTAGGGCCACTATAGGAAGGCTCTCTATGATTAGGTTGCGCCCTGGCTTACCAGCCTCACTTCACACCCACAGGAGAAACCTTTATTCCAACTGAGCAGATCCCTCACCTGCCACCACTACCCCCACCACCCCTCATACCCTGGCTCTGCTTCTTGTCTTGTTTGCAACTGACACAAAGATAGAGACAGACCCGGGCTCTGGTCTCGGCTCTGCTACTTACTGGCTGGGTGAACTTACACAAGTCCATTTATCTCTGAACCTCTCTTCTAACTTGTAAAACAGGGGTGACATGGGAGGCTACGAAGGCTTTGTGATCTCCAGGATGCGCCTGTGGACACAGAGTCCACCTGTGCTATGTAAGTTCTGCCCAGCCTTCGAGGTTCCTCAGAGCTACCCCTGACTGCCCCAGAAGTTGATCTCTCTCCCCATAGCCCTGCCAGCAACACAGCACCCAGGATGGGAGGGGAGGAGAGCGGGCGAGGGTCCGGCCCAGGGATGTAAGCAGCAGGGATGAGCTACTACCTTCCCCCTCACTGATGACCTCCTTGTCCTCCTGGGGGCTGGAGGGGCACAAGGCTGAGATCCATCGCTGCTTCTCACTTCTAGGGAAGGGGGAAGCTGAGTTGTCACAACATGCAAAGCGCAGTTGCCCAGGGCAGGGTGCTGAAACCAAGGCTGGGGGAGCCGGACATGATGTCCAGGCCTAGGACCCAGGTCGTGTCTACCCCACCCCAGGGCCCACCCCCCAACCCTGTTCCCAAGCCTGTGCCCCACCCAGCTCTGAGCATAACAGGCCCAGAACCCCCTGGATGCCAGCCCTACCCCCATCCTTCCTAATGCCACAGTCCTGAAGCCAGAGATAGCAGGGTGTGGAGGTTTACATCCAAGAGATGCCCAGAGGCTGAGGAGGAGGTGGCAGCCCCCTGACATCACCTGTGGGGCAGGCACCCCTGCTCTGGCCTCCAGCCCTTCCCTCTGCCCCTCTGTCCTGCCCAAGTCAGGGAAGAGTTGAGCACTTGGGGAGGAACAAGGCCAGGATGTCCCAGGGGTGCCCATCATGGGGAGGGGGAGCCTCCTCTCTCCCCATACCCAGGCCCACTCACTCTGTCCGGCCCTCAGCAGGAACTGGTGCTTCATGTGCTGCCCGTGGAGGAGCTGGAGGAGGAACACTGGCCAGGGATGCCTGCAGCTTCAGGCTCAGGTCCCGCACCTGCAGCTCAGCCATCTTGGCATAGACGAAAACAGCAAACTTCCCTAGCCTGGAGGACCGGGGGAGGGGAGGTCAGCCTGGCCTGGGCCCTGGCTCCAGGCACCCACCCTTGGGATCAGGTGGGTTCTGACTGGAAGCGGGGAGAAGGGGTTGCCTGCCCCGCCAGCGTTCTCACAGGGTCCTGCTTCTGGATAGAGCGCGGCTAGTCCCCACAAGGAACCAAGAGCTCCTTCCCCACTGGCTTGCTGGTGGAGGCTGGAGGTGATGGAGACCAGTCCCTGAGCCCCAAGCATGCTTTCGACCTTTCTCTCTCTCTCTTTTTTTTTTTGTTTTTTTGTTTGTTTTTTGGTTTTTTGTTTTAAGACAGAGTTTCGCTCTGTCTCCCAGGCTGGAGTGCAGTGGCATGATCTCGGCTCACCGCAACCTCCGCCTCCCAGGTTCAAGTGATTCACGACCTCTCTCTGAACCTCTCTCCCAAGCGTCTGTTCTGAACAGCCAACTGGACAAGCTCCCCTGAGGAGTGTCTAACTCTCTCCCAGTACATAAGACCCATGAAGGCTGAGCCTCATCTCTTTGCCACTGTATCTCAGTGTCTGATACTGCCTGACCCACAATTTGGGCTCAGTAAGTACCCGTAGGCAGGATGGGTGGAGGGTGTTCCATGGATGTCAACTCATTCAACAAAACTCAGCATCAAAAAAAACTCAGATTCTCCCACTCCAAGCCAGATCCCGTTTACTGTTCTCCATTCCAGTGAAAGATCCCACCAGTTTGCCCAAGAGGAAACTCTGACGTCATGCCCACCTCTTCCCTTTCCATCCCCCCTACACCCACCTGGTAGCTATGTCCTGTCTTTCCTCCTTATTGTCCCTTGAATCCACTTATCCTGAAGTACCCTGCCACTTCTGGAGTATCTACCCTCTCCTGAGCAACTGCAAGACCCTCTGGCCTCTCCCCTTCCAGTTCATCCTCCAAATTGGCCAGGAGCAAAATATCATCCCTCTGCTTAACTCTCCACGCTCCCTGCTGCCTCAGAAAATGTCCAGCCTCTCTACCATGACCTTCAACATCCCAACTTCCCTCCACTGCCTTTCTCCTTTACAAATCCAGCCACATTAGGCTTCATCATTCCCAAACACACATTCCGCTCTTCTACACTACTATGACTCTGCTGTACTCCTGCACTCAAACTACCTCTCTACCTGGAAAACTCCTACTCATTCTTCAAAACCCAGCTCAAATGTCCTGTCCTCTATGAAGCTTTACTGATCTCACTCCACACCAGGAACTACCGCAGTACACCCTTCCATCAAAACCATAATGATATGGTTATCAGGATGTATTTTCACTGGTCTGAGATCTCCTGTGAGCAGAAAACAAGTCTCATTCATATTTATGTCCCTAGCACTGACCTGCTATAGAACAGAGATCCAGTGACTGTTTACTAAATGAACAAACAAATCAGGAATGAACTCTTCTTATAGCATAACATGTCCATCCTTTTTTTTTTAAGAGATGGGGGCTCACTATGTTGCCCAGGCTAGTCTTGAACTCCTTGAACTCCTGAACTCCTGGACTCAAGTGATCCTCCTACTCAAGTAATCCAGCCTCCCAAAGTGCTGGGATTACAGGTGTGAGCCACCGTGCCCAGCCCACATGTCCATCCTTTATCCCATTCACCTTATCCAGGTAGTCTTCTACCTCACTCCTCATAATAATCACAGCTAATACTGAGCAAGAGTTCACTGTGAGCCAGGCATGGTGCTGCCATCAGACAGAGCTGGCATCCTCCCGGCTCCCCCACCTACTAGCTCCACGATCTGACAGTAACAGAGAAGCCTATTTCCCAGGGAGATATTTGGAGGATTAAAGGGAATAATACAGGTAGCATGCCTTGCAGAGTAGGTACTGAGTAAACGTTGGCTTCTGGCATAGCTGTGACTCAGGGCAGAGTTGGGACTCCAGGGCTATGCTCTTAGTCTCTGCTCTTACTGGCTGAAGCTCACAGCGTCTCCAAGTCCTCGGCATACAGTCTAGCCCTTGATTCTCCCTTCTGGAACATGGACTTGTCTCACATCTCTGCCTTTGCTTCAGGAGTGCCCTGGCAGCCTACCCTGGCACAGGCAGGGGCTCCCAGGCCCAGGGATGGGCTGATCATAAGCCCAGTGGTGGGGAGGAAAAGAGCCTGGCTCCAGTTTACCTGCCCACCCCCGACTGCCCCGACTCACTCCTTCCGCCGAGACAGCAGCAAGCAGTCATTGAAGAGGTGGAGGTAGACTGCCTTGCTGGACAGCTTCAGCTTGGCAGGGGGTGCTGCAGGCAGTGGTGCCAGCTCTACCAACTCCCCATGCCGAACCAGCCAGCGGGCTTGAGAGATCAGCGGGAAAATCTAGAGGGATGGAGAAGGATGGGTCAGGCCCAGGGGCACCAGGCAGAGAGCACAGGATGGTAGATGGGAGGGTGTGGGCAGCGATGAACTGGCCTGAAGCCCCCAGGGCAAGGAAGAAACAAGAGCTGCCCCTTGGGGTCCCCATCCCGCTGGCTGCAGACACACACCTTGCCCTCAGAGTGGATCTTCTTGCTCAGGTGGATGAGTTCCTCTGTCCTCTTCATGGACTGTACGCTAGCATTGCACTCCTGCACCAGCTGGGGGAGCCGTGGGGAGGTCACCTGCAGCCCCTCAACTCTGGCTCCCAGAGCCCAGCCTCAGACTCTTGCCTGGGGACCGGAGACTCTGACAGCTGGGGGCTGTTTTAGATACATGCTGGGGGTCCAGGGGGGCCTCAGGAGCCAAGCAGACCCTGCCCTGCCCAGCTCACCTCCTTGAGCGCATTGAAGCCCTTGGTGGCCACGTCTTCGTCGTCAGAGCCCTGTGCTGTCCGCTTCAGGATGTTCTGGAAGGTGGGATCAGCACAATGAGGCAGGCCTCATACTCCCCTGAGACCTGGCCGCCCACAGGTGTATCTCCCTCGCCCAGCCCTCACTGTGGCCTGTCCCCTCGAGGTACCTCCACCAACATCTTGAGGCGGGTGATCCTCTGGAAGGGCAGGATGAGGAAGGAGGTAAGGGGCAGATGCTGGCACACGGGAGACTCCTCCAGGCGAGCCAGGATGCCAGGGAACCTGGGGTTCTCCAGGCTGGAAAATGGGGAGAGCTCTGGAATCACAGGTAGGCCTGAATTCCTGGGATCCACAACCCTGGCCATCCACAGGGTCCTCAGGGAGCTTCTCAGCACATCCTTACTGCCCCTTGGGGTTGCATCTCACCTTATCCTGGTCACAGAGACCCTTTCAGGGACCCCTCCCCTCACCTTGCATCACCCAGCCCTCAGTGACTACACCTGCCTGAGACTCCTTGCATCACCCAGCCCTCAGTGACTACACCTGCCTGAGACTCCTTGCATCACCCAGCCCTCAGTGACTACACCTGCCTGAGACTCCTTGCATCACCCAGCCCTCAGTGACTACACCTGCCTGAGACTCCGTGCATCACCCAGCCCTCAGTGACTACACCTGCCTGAGACTCCTTGCATCACCCAGCCCTCAGTGACTACACCTGCCTGAGACTCCCTCCACGCCCCCGCCCCTTTCAGAGCCCCCAGCCCTACAGCAGGCGCTGGTAGGTGCGCTCCTGGTAGGCCTGGTTGGTGACATAGGGCAGGTAGACTCGGCGGAAGGCCGGGCAGTGGTCCAACACCACGTCGCACACGCTGAAGCGCAGCACATCTGCCTCCAGCCGCTGCTCCAGGTCCTGCAGGAACCTGAGGAGTCAGAGCCAGGATGGAGACCCCAGATCTGGGAACTGGCCAACCACAGGCTCGGTCCCCACCCCAGGCCAAGCCAGACCACTTCTTCACCTCTCGCTGGTGCTCTTGACCTCGGGCAGTTTGGAAAACAGCCACTGCTTGTCCTGCGCCCGCAGACACTCGCTCAGCTCGTCAGAGCCTAAGAAGTGGCCCACAGCCACCGACAGGCTGTGGATGTAGGAGGCCTCGGACGTGATCAGCTCAAACTTGGCCTGAGGGAGGGCGCACACGGGGTCGAAAGGGCCGGGCCAGTTCACCTCGGAGGCCCTGGCCTCGCATCCCCGGACCCCAGGACGCCACACGTCGCGTCCTCGCCCCTTCTTTAGCCCCACTCCTAATCTGGCGCCGGGAGGGCCCGGCGACCCACCTCCCGCCGCGGGCAATTGTGCAAGCCCTGCTTGTCCTCGATCCCGCCCCTCCCCTAAGCCCCGCCCCGACGCGTTCTTCCCAGAGCCCCGCCCATCCCAGGTCCCGCCCCTGATCCTGGCCCCGCCTTGTTCCGCGTCCACCAGGCGTTTCCACTCCCAATGGCTCTGCCCCTCATCCGGCCCTGTCCTATCCTAGGCTTCGTCTCGCTGGGTTCGCCCCCTACCCGCACCCAAGCCTGGCTCCCCTCGCCTCCCGCTCAGCTGCTTGCTGTCCTCGCTTCCAGACGGCCTCCTGTAGTCAGGTCCTAGAGCCAACCTTCCGCGCGGACAGTCGCGCCAGCAACCCCCTTTGCGTGTCCCCCTCCCTCTATGGCCCAGTTCCCGCTAAGTCCCCGGACCGCGTACTCCTCGGCCCGCCCCCGCCCTCGCCCCGCCGGGTCCCCGCGCGCGCACACCTCCTGCAGCTTGCACTCCCGCAGGCTCAGCGTGGCCAGGACGCCGCTGCCGCGTACGTCGGGGATATCCTGCCACAGCGAGAAGGTGGAGCCTCGCGCCGAGCGCTGCGCGCGGAAGGAGCTGCTGGGGGAAGAGGTTGGCGCGCGGCGGTCCCGGCCCATCCTCTGCGCCCTCGGCCTCGTCCCCCCGGCCCTCCTTCTCGCGCTGCTGCCGCCGCAGTTCGCGGGCGCTGGCCACGTCGCTGTATTTCTGATAGAGGACGGCTGGGGGAAAGACGGGCGGGCGAGACCATGGGGCGCCCGCCAGCCCCTGCCCGGCTTTTCCCTGGTTCCCTCAAGAGCCCGCGTCACTTAACCTTTGCCGCGGTTCGGATATCTGGACACAGATATCCGCTTCTTCCGTTACCTCCTCCCAAGGACCCCCCTCCTACGTACAGTTAAGGAGGAATCGAGACTGGCGCCGCTCGTTGGTGCTCCTGGACCCCAAAGGCGGCTCTTCCTGTGTGTCTAGCCTAGGAAAGAGAGAGCGTCAAGGCTCTTGTTCGCCTGCACCCTGTCTCGGACCAAGCCCAAACGGGAGGTGGTACCTGGGCTCGGACCAGTCGCCATGTCCCTCTCGTGAGTCACCAGGGGCTGGCCGCGACAGCCGATCCCCGCTCGTCTCTACACTTCGAGCCTCCATTCCAGATGCTTTCCCTGGAAAGGCGAGAACTGAGGGTGAGGGGTCCAAAGAGTGGGCCTGGGGCCTGGGGCCCGGGCCCCGGCCCGGACACCCTGACAGCCTCAGGCGGCCGGTGAGTGGGCATCCCCCACCCCCACCCGGCATCTGGCTGCCCTCAGGGCCCATGGGAGGAGCTGGTACCTTCCCGGGCTACTCCGGTGCCTGATCCAGAGATGGGTGCCCGGGCTGCTGAATTCCGCCCCAGGCGCAGAGAAGAGTGCAGCCGGGTCATCAGCTCTGAGGCCGAGAAGCGCCTCCGCTCAGGACCCTCGAGGCTCACTCGGGTGGACCCAGACAGCTCCACCCTGGGCTCCTCTGTGCTCAGGGCCTGCTCTTGCACTACCTGGCCAGGCTCTAGGAAGACAGCGTGGGCCTCGGGGCAGCCGGGGACCTCTTCACGCTGGTACACCCGCATCTTGCGCCCTAGGGTTGGGGGGCAAGGAGTGAGAGCACGGGCTGGCGTCTCCCCCGACCTCCTCCCTGCTGCTGCCCCTGGCCCTGAGCACCTGGGGAGGTTCAGGCGCCATGCCCAAGGGAAGGGCCTGTGTTTCTGCTAGCATCTAGTCCCCAGAGCCCTGGGGTCCACGAGAGGGGTAAGGAGAGCACAGGGCCTGGCTGCAGTAGGCAGAGGAATCAGGCTGCCCAGAATGGTGACTCACTCACTGCATTACCTTGGACAAGTCACATCCCTTCCCTGAGCCCCGCTAGTTTCCTTATCACTAATCTACCACTTGTCCTGACTTTTGGGGGAAACTTGGGACATAAAGGTTAAGGAGCTAGCTGCCCAGCCCCTCCCCTATCCCCCCTGCTGTGGCACCTACACCCGCCTCCTCTAGGGTGACTCACAGGCCGACTTCTTTTCCGAGCCGTGGCTGGCCCAGCACTGTGGCTGTGTATGTTGGGGACTCCAGGGTCCCTCCAGAGCCGGGGTCTGGGCACCAGGACAGTGTGGCCAGTTGCCAGCCCTGCTGGGCTGCATCCCCCCGCCGGTGATCTCTGTATCTGAGCCTCCTGGGGATGATGGCCATAGCAACCCTTGGAGAGGGGCAGGGGTCCCCAGGGACCAGCGGCTGCCAGGAGCCCGAAGCTCCTCTGGGGCAACAGGGAAAAGGTCCAGACACACTGGGCTCGGGGGCTTCAGGGCGGGCAGCTCTGCAAAGGACAGACTCTCCTGCTGGCACACTGCTACAGGGCAGCGGGCAGTGCCAGGTGGCCCAGTCAGGTGGAGCTGGAGGGTAGCAGGTGGCCCACAGTCCATTCCTCTTTTGCTCTGCCACCCACCTGGCCCTGCAGAAGAGATCAGACTTAGACAGAGGACAGTGGGGCTGGCCAGTAAGCCACCACCCCTGGAGGCCTGGACAAACCCCTGTGTAAACTTGTGTGCACACATCTCCACAAACACACTCACATGTCTGATTATATAGAAATAGCTGATAGTTGCTTGGCATTGCCTGAATGATACTTTACACATATTATCTCATTTAATCCTCACAAGAACCCTGTGAGTTGATGCTCTTATTATCCGCATTTTGTAGGTGAGGAAAGTGAGGCACAGAGAGGTTATTTGGTAAATGGTGGAGCCAGGATTCTAACCTGGCCATTCTAGCTTTGAAATCGATGATTTTAACCACCTTGTACTTCTCTAAAACACACTGACATGTCACCAGACATGCAAATACATACATTGTCACACAAATCCATGTCCCAACATATACATCCACACTACATTTTCTCCCAAGTATAGAATGACATGTACACTTTCACAGATACAGACATTTCAAACTCAGGCTCACACAGTCACAGACACACACATTTTTACACAACCACGTACATTCACAGACAACTCCTCACAAACACGCTGACCTGTCCGATATTTACATAGGCACCCAAGATTTCTCACCCTCCTGTTCCCTTCGCATGCACACCCCAGGATGCAGACACACACCAGCCCACAGGTCCTTGCTTTGATGTTTCTCCCCCCATCCCCCGACCCTTGCCCAGAGTTGTGGCCTTCAGCGCTGAGTGGTGCCCACACCCATGCCAAGTTGGTTGGGAGGGTCATGGACTGGCAGGCGGGCCACTACCCAGATCAGGCAGGGGCCCTCCCGAAGTTCAGGGAGGTGGCCTAGCCCCCTGGCTTGGAGCGAAAGAGGGGCTGTTGCCCACTCCAGCTTCCAGCCCCCGGGTGGGCCAGGCTGGATGGGTCCTTTCTGGGCAGGAAGTTATCCCCAGGGAGCCAGCCCTCCGATCGGGGCAGGCCTGATGATCTGAGAGGCCCAAGCCCCTGCGGCTCTTGCCCTGTGGCCCTCTGCCAGCCTCCCTCCGGCAGCCCCTCACCTCTCTGGGCCCAGGCCCACTGCTGATACTGTTTGGCTGTTCCAGCAGGGGAAGCCCTCTCTCTGCCCAGCTGGCTGGGGGAGATCCCACCCAGACAAAGAGTTTGATTCATCAAACCCTGTGGTGAGGCAAGCACGGAGGGAGGGAGGGAGCAGGCAGCGGGCTGGGCGGGGGCCTACCCTAGCCTGGCCTCGCTGTGGGCAGGCCGGGCAGCCAGGACCCCCCAGAGGCCCCGTCAGGCCAAAGGGGCAGTGCCCAGCCTAGCAGGACCAGGAGAGCCAGGAAATGAAGACTGAGAGAGACCTAGAGAAACAAAGACCACTTAGCCAGTAACTCAGAAACCAAGACCCCAAGACATTCAAAAACAGAAAAACCACAGATGCTGAGACATCCAGGGACCCAGAGATGGAGACAGAGACACTGACAATTTCAGGCCATCCAGATCCTCAGAGACACAGATGATGCCCAGAAAATCCAGGGAGACAGATGGACAAACATTTCATGCCCGTGGGCTGCCAGTCTAGTGGGAGAGCCAAAAATGAAAACAGTAACAATCCAGATTGGCAAGAGCCAAGCCAGAGGAACCATCAGAGGAGGGTGCTGGGCTCAACTCAACCTGGGTATTCCAGGAAGACTTCCTGGAGGAGGTAATAGGTAACTGCTCCATGGCTGAAATACCTAGTGCCCTTAGAGGGAAAGCCTTGGCCTGAACAGTGACAGTGTCAGTCACTATTGGAGACAGGGAGGCAGAAGAGGACCCAGTGAGAGATGGCTGGGTCTATGGCAGGCCCCAGTCTCTCTGCACAGCTTCTCAACTGCTTCCCCCTGCTCCCTTCACCCCGCTGCCTGGGAGGGTGGGAAGAAGGGGACTGGCTGCTCCAAAGGGGCCCTCTCTACGGTGGCCACTCTGGCTTGTACCATCAGCCTCTGTCCCGCTAGCCTGAGGAGTGCCCATCTGAGCAAGTCTCCCTAAGCCTCAGTCTCCTCATCTGGCAAATAGGATAGTATTTTTATTATCATCAGTCTTTCTCTACACAGAAGGCAGCTCAGGCCTTCACACCGATGGGGAAGATGAAGGAGCGAGGCTGAGACACACATTATATTGCAGGAGTGTGTGGAAGGAGGCCCCTGCCCACAGACAGGTCTCTTTCTCTGCAGGAGTCAGGAGTCCTCGACACAGAAGTCCCGCTTCCTTCTGGGGGCACACATGTGCAGGCATGTACACATGCCCCCTGCCCCCTTGTATGCTAGGAGATTCTAGCACTTGGGTTCTGGAAGCCCCTGGAGGGCAGGGAGGGACCCTGTCTCCCATGGTTCAGAGGGATAAGTAGGCAAAACATGGAGGCTTTGCAGCAGGAGCATCCCCAGTTAAGGTCACAGAGGAGAAGGCTAGGTGAGTGTGGGGAGAGGGGACATAGAAGGCTTCCTGGGGAGATGAAGCTGGAGGCAGGTCCCTAGCGGGGAAGTCAGGAGTGTGTCAGCCTCCACCTACGCTCAAGCCAAGGGGTAATAAGAATGACCCATCTAGCTGGGATGCCAGCCCTGTGGCCCTCCAGGGGTTTGGCCCACCCAACCTCAATGCTGGGGAGCCAAGAGGGACAAGCTGTGTTCATATTGTGTGTAGCTCATCTCTGTTAGAAAAAACAAACAAAGACCTCAGAAAGAGAACTGGCCCCAGACAGCAGGGACATTACCTTCCCAAGGCACGATCACAGGATAGAGACTCTAGTGTCTACTAGGCAAGGGCCACTCTGGAGCCCAAAGAGAATAACCCCCGCCCAAGCTTCAAGGCCCAGTGTTGACATTGACCAGCTGTGTAGCCTTAGGCAATTCATAGCCCATCCCTTGGCCTCAGTATTCCCATCTGTAAAGTGGCTCCTAAGGGACCGCACCATCACCCAATGCCCTCTCTAAGAAACATGTCTCATCATAAATATCTCTGGGCCAAGAAGGATGGGCAGGGGTCGAGGAAAGTACCCTTGGTGGGCGCTGCTAATTACAGAAGACGATGGGCCCACTTAGCAAGGCTGCCAGAGATTCCCTGGACACTACCATGATCAGAAAAAGCGTTTCTGGCCTCTTGTACCTAGCTTTTCCCTGCCCCCTCCCGGGTGCCCCTTGCCTTGCTGCCTAGGAGAGCGGGTATCCTGCCGGGGCCTCTCTGCCCTTTAAGGAATAAAGCCAGGTGGGAAGTCATGGCTGGAAAGGGGATCCAGGCCAAGTGGTTCACAGAGCCCCAGAAGGCCATAGTGGGTCAGGGCCAGGATCAGAGACCAGGCGGGCAGCACAAAGGGCTCACTCAGCGGGGAAAACTGGCGGGAAGAGAATGGGACTGCTGGCACCCAGGTGGGGCCCTACCTCAGCCAGGGAGCTCCGTCCAGCTGCCAGCACGGTCCAGGGCTCCGGGACACCCTGGGGGCTCTGAGGTTGCAGCCAAGTCCTCAGGGGGCGATGTCAGCATGTCAGCATGGCCCCAGAGCCCAGCAAGGCAAGCTCCTTGGTGTTGTGTGGGGCAGGGAGGGGGAGGTGAAGGAGGAGGGAACCTTGCAGAGAGAGGCAGGTGGCTGTCTCAACGTGCCTGCTCCCCACCCCCCTTCCCCAGAACCGGTTTGGCTAGTCTGGGGTACAAGAGGGGGGCTGGAACAATGGGAGTCCTATGCCCAAGTGAGGCTCTAAAGGACCCTACACCCAGATCCTAAAGATGGGGGAGGCAGTGCTTCTGCTCCTAGGAGACAGGCCACCACTCTTCTGGAGCTTCCCAAACACGAGCACGCTCAGGGGACTTCTTGGAGCTGGGGAGCATCCTGGGAGCTTCACAGAGAGCCTCCCAAGCCCTGCACTCCTTAGGGACCCTGACAACCCTGATGACCCTCTCTGATCCTATGACTACGTCTATCAAATGAGAACACTCAGCCCTATGACTGGGAGACAGAAATCAATCCTGAAAGTTGATGATGTGACATCTGGCATCATCCTGGATGGCCTCTCCTTGTCTAGTACAGCCGCTGCTTGCAAATGGCCCATCCTTTCCCACTGCCTGGAATGACCTGCCCCACCATCTCCAGTGGCCGCCTCCACCATGAAGCCTTCCCAGACTATCCCAATTGAGCCCTCAATAAACCAAGTCCAATAGCCAAGTCAAACCGCCTCCAATAAGAAGGGCATGCTCTATGCCCAGCATGCAATCTTCCCAACCCTGTGGAAGGGGAAGCTGCATTTTCCCCTAATTCTACCTGCCATCTGTTTGAGCTCCCAGCAATTGCCAGGCACCTAATATTACTATGCAGATGTATACACATGCTAATACTCATGAGGCTATAACTTATTGTTCACCTGCTAGGTGCCAGCCACTGTCCTGAGCACTTCACATGTGTTTACTCATTTAACCTCCACCATGACCCTGTCAGGTGATACTGCTACCACTTATCAGGTGAGTACAGTTGTTCCTTGATACTCAGAATCTGTGGGGAATTGGTTCTAGAACCCTCCCATACCAAAATCCATGGCTGCTCAAGTCCCTTATATAAAATGTCATAGTGTTTGCTATAACCTTTGTACATCCTCCAGTAAATTTTATTTTATTTTTATTTATTTGTTTGTTTTTAAGATGGAGTCTTGCTCTGTCACCCAGGCTGGAGCAAGTGGTGGGATCTCAGCTCACCGCAACCTTTGCCTCCCAGGTTCAAGCAATTCTTCTGCCTCAACCTCCCCAGTAACTGGGTACAGGCGCATGGCACCACACCCTACTAATTTTTTTATTTCTAGTCAAGACAGGGTTTCACCATGTTGGCCAGGCTGGTTTTGAAGTCCTGACCTTAAGTGATCCACCTGCCTCAACCTCCCGAAGTGCTGGGATTACAGACGTGAGCCACCACACCCAGTCTATTTTATGTATTTATTGTCAAAAAATAAATAAAATAAAATGTACTCAAGTGAGAGAGTCTCACTCTGTCATCCAGGCTGGAGTACAGTGGTGCAATTACAGGGCTCACTTGCAGTCTTGTTGACCTCCTGGGCTCAGGTGATTCTCCCACCTAAGCCTCCTGAGTAACTGGGACCACTGGTGTGCACCCCCACACCTGACTAATTTTTGTATTTTTTGTAGAGACGGGATCTCACCAGGTTGCCCAGCCTAGTCTCAAACTCCTGGGCTCAGGCGATCCACCAGCTTTGGCCTCCCAAAGTACTGGGATTGTAGACATGAGCCACAACATCCAGCACTCCAGTACAGTTTAAATCAATTCTAGATTCCTTATAACACCTTAATACAGTGTAAATGCTATGTAAATAGTTGTTATCCTGTAATGTTTTTTATTCGC
Organism: Nomascus leucogenys; assembly: GCF_006542625.1. Classification (NCBI taxonomy): domain Eukaryota; kingdom Metazoa; phylum Chordata; class Mammalia; order Primates; family Hylobatidae; genus Nomascus; species Nomascus leucogenys. The sequence continues at coordinate 18,936,262 of NC_044404.1, forward strand.
ATTTTTTTATTGTCATTATTTTTGTTATTTTTTGTTTTTATTTTCATTTTCCATGCATTGTTGGTTGAACCCAAGGATGTAGAACCTGAGGATATGGGGGGCCAACTGTTTAAGAGGCTTGTACAAGTTAAGTCAGGAGCATTATCCCTTTGAAATCTCTCATCAGTTCTATGAAGTCCCTATTTTATAGATGACATTGAGGTTTAAGAGATTAAATAACTTGCCCAGGGTCACACAGCTAATAAGGGGCAGGACTAGTATTGAAATCCAGGTCTGGCCGGGCACGGTGGCTCACGCCTGTAATCCCAGCACTTTGGGAGGCCAAAGTGGGTGGATCCCCTGAGGTCAGGAGTTCTAGACCAGCCTGGCTAACGTGATGAAACCTGTCTCTACTAAAAATACAAAAATAGTCTGGGCGCAGTGGCTCACGCCTGTAATCCCAGCACTTTGGGAGGCCGAGGCCAGCGGATCACGAGGTCAGGAGTTTGAGACCAGCCTGGCCAACATGGTGAAACTCTGTCTCTACTAAAAATACAACAATTAGCCGAGCATGGTGGCGCACACCTGTAATCCCAGCTACTCGGAAGGCTGAGGCAAGAGAATTGCTTGAACCAGGGAGGTGGGGAGGCAGAGGTTGCAGTGAGTTGAGGTCACGCCACTGCACTCCCGCCTGGGTGACAGAGTGAGACTCTGTCTCAAAAAAAAAAAAAGAAAAGAAACCCAGGTCTGTCTGACCCCACCACCAACCTGAATCCTTCACCACTGCCTGGTACTGCCTCACCAGGCTTTTAGGAGGGTCTCGTGGTGAAAAGTGTGTGAAAGTCTAATTGGGGGTGTCTCGGCTGACCTAACTAAACTCTTATTGGTCTTATTATTCATACACTACAGGCTTGGAATACACAGCAGAGGTTTCATGGCCCGTGCCCTAGTCCTCCACAGTATTTATTTATTTATTTATTTATGAGACGGAGTTTTGCTGTTGTTGCCCAGGCTGGAGTGCAATGGCGCAATCTCTGCTCACCGTAACCTCCGCCTCCCGGGTTCAAGCAATTCTCCTGCCTCAGCCTCCTGAGTAGCTGGGATTATAGGCATGTGCCACCACGCCTGGCTAGTTTTGTATTTTTAGTAGAGACGGGGTTTCTCCATGTTGGTTTGGCTGGTCTTGAACTCCTGACCTCAGGTGATCCGCCTTCGTCGGACTCCCAAAGTGCTGGGATTACAGGTGTGAGCCACCGCGCCCAGCCCCAAAGTATTTTCCTTAGCTGCCAACTGACGGCCATTAAGTTCAGAGTGATTAGGGTCCCTCTGCTCCCCCATGTTCACTTTGGCTCCCTAGAGCATTGCCATCTAGTGAGGAGACACTGCACCGTGTGGGTGGGGACCAGGTGGCCGTGGAGAGGTGGCAGGCTGGGACGCAGAGACAGGTTTATTGTCAGCATTGCACAGAGGCCAGGAGGCAAGGAACACGGAAGGGTAGCAATGCAGGTCTGGAGGTCTCCAGGGAACTCCAATCCTCTCATCCAACTCCCGGGCCGGCCTTGGGACACTGCCCAGATGCATAACTGGAAGCCAGAGGACCCCAATAGGAGGAGCATTCTGGGGAACCTAGGGTCCTAGAAGGGCAGCCCTGCCTCACTCGCCCCTGCGTCCCCTGTGCGGACATAGAGCACAGCTTGGTCAGGCTGAGCAGGCTGGCGCTCCAGAGCAGAGCCCCCTACCCCAGCTTGCAGATAAAGTAGAAAATGGGGCTTGGCGGGGGGCGGAGCTTAATAATGGGCGGGAACAGGCGGAAACTACAGGGAGTCCAGTCTATCCCTCCAATGGGCGAGGCCAAATAAGGGGGCGGGGCTAGAGAGTGCTGAACTTGAGAGGGCTGGGCTAAAGCTTGAGGGCAGGCCAAGGGGCTGGTCATTATGGTCATTATGGTGCGGGTGGGGCTGGGGTCCGCCTGCCTTGCTGACTGAAAGCAGCGTCTCCCGGTTGTCTGCCACCGCCTGCTTGGCCAGGTAGCGCTCGCGCGGTTATCTTGGTAGCTAGGGCTGGCACATCGGGCACGAGCCGGGCGTTGGGGCACAGGAAGAAGAACACTACATGCTGGGGAGAAGGGGACCAAAAAGAGAGAATGATTGCCTTAGCGATCTTAACTCATGGAGCGCTTACCCTGCGCCAAACCCTAATCTGAAGGTTTTCCGGATATTAATTCATCTAATCCTCACAACAACTCTATGAGCTGGGGGTAATTTCTACTCCACAAGTGAAGAAACAGAAGCAGAAAGGGGTTGCCATTTGCCCAAAGACACAGAGGTATGATTCGAACCCCTTAACACTACGAACCCCATCAGGGCAGGGCTTGTAAAAGAGCAAAGCTGGTGGGCGAGTGCTTCCTCTCGTTTCTCCTTTCTCTTGCCAAGAGATAATGTTATTATTATTTGTGATATTAATTCATTGAGCACCTACAACATGCCAGGCACAGTGCAAATGCTTGACACCGAACCTTCATAACGACCCTATGAAGTAGATCCTATTATATAATATATCCCAATTTCCAGCCGGTCGGCGGCAGAGCCTGAACTTGGAACCAAGTCTGTCCAAGACAGATGGCTGAGCCTACCTCGAAGGCGATAATGAAGCCCAGATGCACGGCCAGCAGCTTCCAGAAGAAGAGGGCGAGGTTCACCCCCGCGTCGCGAGAGGCCTTGTATCTGGGTGGCGGGGTCTGGAGAGGCTCTCGGATCTCGACTCCGAACCCTGCATTTCCTCCCCTCCTTCTCCCTAGAATCTGGCCCTGCCCGTTCAGCCAGTACCCTAGCCGGCTCCGCGCATCTGTCCGGGGCAGAATCAGCTCACTGCACCCCAGCCAGGCCCCAGCCCACCCGTCCAGTTTCGGCTCCCGGCTTCCAAGCCAGGCCCCGCCCCTCCTTCCTCAGCACCTGCCCCTCCCACCAAGGCTCAGCACCCGCCCCCTCCCAGGCCGGCCTCCCTCACCAAGGCTCAGCGCGGTGCTTCCCAGACAGCCCTGCCCCTCCCGCCTCAGCGTCCCGCCCACCAAGGCTCAGCGCCACGCCCCTCCCGCCGCGCCCCTCCTCCCCAGCCTCAAGGGTCTAACACCTGCAGCGTGTGTTTGCTCTGGGCCAGGTAGGCAGGGGGCGCGGGTGCCGGCGTGAAATTCACAGATCCGTGCAGCTGGGTGTGGTGTTCGTACTGTTACAGGATATGCGGCAGGAAGTCCGAGATGAAGGCGAGAAGAAAGCCTGCAGAGCCAGAGGGCCTTCAGGGCCCAACCCCCTAACTCACCCCAACTCGGATCCAGACCCCCTCCCGTGGCAGGATGAGCCTTTGGCCCGGGATCCTAGCCTCCTGTCCCCTATTTCCCAACCTCTGACCCGGATTTCCTTCTCCAGCCCTGCATTTCCCTATTCCTGAAGCCCCTTCCCCAGTCTCTGAGTTCCATCTCCCCTGCCCCTGGCCCCTGTATTCCCTTCATCTACCTCAGTCCCATTCAAGGTGACCTCAAGGTGTACCATGGCCTCCAGCAGGAGCAGTTAGATCCAGATGTCCAGCCGCGCCCAGCCATTGGTCGCTGGTACTTGCACAGAAACTTGTGGGCGTCCAGTCCGATCTCTACCCAGTTGTTGAGCGGAGCGAACAGGGGTGCCAGCAGGAATGCTCCCACAAAGATGGTGAAAAACCCAAACTGCAGCTCCAGCAGGCAGGGAGTGTCAGGCCCGGGGCCACCTCCCCTGCTGTGCCAGGCCCCCAGGGGCCTCACTCATGCCCACTCAGGGCACATGCTGCTGAGCGACTGCTCCTCCATCCCTGGATATTCATCAAACAGGCCCTGGCACTCGATGAGCTCATAGTCCTTCCTCCTCCCAGTGCTGCAGCTCCTGCCCGATCCGGGTGTCCCTCTGCCCTGCCAGCTGCCACTTCTGCCACCAAGCCTTCAGCTTCCTGGAGGGAGGGCAACCAGATAATGGTCATAACAGGACCTCGTGCTAGGAACTGCCACTTCTATCACTGGCACCCCTTAGAGGCAGGCACCATGACGATTTCCACTTTATTGATGAGGAAACACACCTGGAGAACTTGCCCCAGGCTCCCCAAATTGTAAGTGGTGGAGCCGGTGTTCAAATCCATTCTGTTAGACTCGAGTCCAGTGCTCTCAACTCTGCGCTTCCCACCTAGTCATTCTTGGTCTCTGGAATATCACTGCCCCTGAAAAAAATAGTAATAGAAAGCCCTCCATTTGCAAAGCTGTTTCCTGTTGAACACCTCATAATCCCCTCAACTCTCTTGGAGAGGTATTATTGTCCCCATTGTACAGATGAGGAAACTGAGGCCCAGAGAGACACAAAGCCATGCAGCTCACAAGAAGCAGTGCTAGGACTTGTGCCTGTATCTTCTGTCCCAGTAAAGGGCTTTTCTGCTCTGCTTTTATAAAAGCCCTCCAAATGGCCTGATTAGGCCCAGCCTTGTCCCCCATTCTTCCCCCAGCACTCACAGTACAACAAACTCTTCCATGTGGCTGAACAGCTGTTTGCCCACCATGATGATGATGAGCTGCTGGGTGACCTCAATGTGGCAGCCACCAGGGCCACACTGTTGTTGGCACACACAGAGCACCTTACTCAGGGCTTAGGGGCTGCATAGGGGTTACCCCACCTCCCTGCCGGTGCAGAGAGTTGGCCACCTGCTCCTTCTACCCAGTTTGGAGGCCCTAGAGGCAGATCCTACCCCTGCCAGACCTGAGGTTGTGATGACTACCCCCAACCCCCAAGAACCAGCAACCCAGGGGTACATAATCACGTCCTCACTCTGCATGCTGAGCAATGTGCCATACTGACCAGGGCATCCCACAAACCTGAGGGCCCCCTGCATCTGTGGGTAATGTGCTCTCCCTCTCTGGAGCCAGGCTGCAGCTAAACTCCATGCTGAGGCTGACCCCCTCTCCCCACTGCTCCTGATCCTCTGGCCACCCCCTGAATTGACAGCTAACCCTGCTGACAGAGCTGATGGGAGGCCTTGCCTAACCTACTAGGCCCCAGGGGTCTGCTGGGACCATGGCCTAAATCTACTTACTGCTCAACGCACGATCAGCCAATGCGGCATTTATGGCCCAGGAAGATGGAGTCACTGTGCTGCGGAGTGGGCTCTTTTGGTGATCATCCCTCCCATCCCATCAAATGACAATGGCAATTACACAATAACAGCACCTCCTGAGAGTCCAGCACTGTATGACTCCTAACCAGATCTCATTAAAGACTCAATGCTTCTAGGGAAAAGGACCAGCTCTGATTCATTTCTGTGTCACTAGCATCCAACCAAGGGTGCACAGCAGGAAGGCCCCGAAAAGATGGTGATAAACTCAAACTGCAGCATTGGGAGGTGGCATTGTCAGGCCTGGGGCCACCCAGTGAAGGCTGTAGGACAGACTGGATGCAGGTGTTAGATTTTCACAGCTGTGCAATGATGTGCCCATAAATTACAGTTGATAAGACTCTAGCCCAGGGAAATCAAGAACCAGCTTCAAGGTCAATAGCAAGAGCTGGGTAGGAACAAATCTGGAGCCCAAAGGGTGCTGCTGCTTTGCTGGGCTGCTTCCTTGGGAGGCGACAGCCCCAAGGCTGGGGTTTGGGGAGTGGTCCTCACCTGCCTTTGAAGAATGCCATGTAGAAGGGAGAAGAATAGAAATTGACAAACTGAAAATGAAAGTGAAGGCATTTTCATGGAGGTCTGGATTCTATGCATCTCTGGACAAAGGGCAGAGCTGGTCAGAATTCTATTGGGCGCAAGGGGGCAGGCATAGCCCATCAGGTCAGCCCCTATGCGCCTGTCCTTAACCTACCAACCCCTAATGCCAACCATGTGTCCCTGGCCCATCAGGTCAGCCCCTATGCGCCTGTCCTTAACCTACCAACCCCTAATGCCAACCATGTGTCCCTGGCCACTCTCACTTGAGGGTGACTGGAGACACCAGACTCCCAGTTCCCAGATGACACAAAGATAGCCCTGCAACCCATTACCTGGTTTTAGAGGAAGACCAGGACAGGTGCGGTGGCTCACACCTGTAATCCCAGCACTTTGGGAGGCCGAGATGGGTGGATCACCTGAGGTCAGGAGTTTGAGACCAGCCTGACCAACATGGTGAAACCCCGTCTCTACTAAAAATACAAAAATTAGCCGGGTGTGGTGGGCCATTACCAAGAGTCCACCCACGTGGTGGGATGAAAAAAACCTGAAGACGCCCACATTAGGCCTGGAGCCTGGAACAGTGCTCTCACCCTCCATTGCCCCAAAGGACATTCGCTTGGGTCATGAGCACAGAGTTGCCAGTGTGGAACATTGCAATGCTGATGATGCCATGGTAAATTATGACAGATACCAGGAAAATCATTACCATGCAGAGCTGGGGGCCAGGAGAGAGGGCTGTCAGAGCTGGAGAGCTAGAGAGTGCACTGCCAGGGTTCCAGTGCACCCATCCTGGAGGGGCCAGTCCTTCCAGAGCAAAGGCCCAGTGTCCCATCACCACAGTAAGCATGGCTGCAGAGCTGGTGAGTAGGCGGGAAAGGCAGCTGTGCGGTGGGAAGTAGGGCTCCTTCAAGCCTGTCACTGCGTTCTGGGTCATCTGCAGGGCCAGGGCAGCAAACTCTAGATGTGGGCACTCCTATCACAGGGGGCAACAGAAATGTGCATCCTAGGGCCAAGAGGCTGGTGCCATGATCCTAGGATAGGGGAAGCCCCCCACATTTTCCTGACTGGAGAGGGAGCTCTGGAAGTACAGGAATGGGTTCTAATTCATTTTTGGTTTTGCAGGGACTTTTTCCCCAGGGCATGGTTAAAAGCATGTGGATGGATGGCTAGATGGATGGGTGGGTAGACGGAGAAGTAAACAGCACATGAGTGAACATGTGGAAAAGGGCTAGATAGACCGATGAGTGAGCAGACAGTAGGCCGACAAATGGGCAGGTAAACTGGGCAAGCAATCAGTAAATCTCTATAGTTTATTCACAAGTAAGTGGGTAGACAGGCAGGTGGGTGGAGGGATGGACGGATGGCCAGGTGGGTGAGCAGATAAAAGTCTAGTGGGGTGGTTGATGGACATGAGGATGGATGGATGGATGGATGGATGGATGGTTAGGTGAGTGAGCAGATGAAAGTCTGGTTGGATGGTTGATGGACATGAGAATGGATGGATAGATGGATGGGTGGATGGATGGATGAATGGAGGATAGACAGATAGCTAGGTGGGTGAGCGATGAAAGTCTGGTTGGATGGTTGAGGATTGATGAATGGATGAATGGATGGATGAATGGAGGATGGGTGGATGGTTAGGTAGGTAACGAGCTGAAAGTCTGGTGGGATGGCTGATGGGCATGAGGATGGATGGATGGATGGATGGATGGATTGTTAGGTGGGTGAGCAGATGAAAGTCTGTTTGAATGGTTGATGAACATGGGGATATTTGGATGAATGGATGAGTGGGATGGGTGGATGGGTTCATAAATGGATAAATTTATTAGTTTCATCAATAACTATTAACTGTGTACCACTCTGCAATAGATATTGAATATGCCATAGTGAACAAACTGGAGAAGATCCATGCCCTAATGAAGTTTACAAACTAGTTTGCGAGACAGAGGTTAAATGAATGAACAGATATATATATATGTCCTATGAAGGAAAACTTTTTCATGGATGGTCACTCTGAAGAAATGACACTTTCACTATGAATGAAAAGGTGCTAAACGGACAGTAGAGAGAAGCTTTCTGGGGAGGGAACAGTGGGTGCAAAGGCAAGGCCACTCTTTTCTTTTTTTTTTTTTTGAGACGGTTTCACTCTGTCCCCCAGGCTGGAGTGCAGTGGTGCGATCTTGGCACATTACAACCTCCACCTCCCAGATTCAAACAATTCTTGTCCCTCAGCCTCTTGAGTAGCTGGGATTACAGGTGTGCACCACCACACCCAGATAATTTTTGTATTTTTAGTAGAGATGGGGTTTCCCTATGTTGGCCAGGCTGATCTTGAACTCCTGACCTCAAGCAATCCACCCTCCTCAGCGTCCCAAAGTTCTGGAATTACAGGCATGAGCCACTGTGCCTGGCACTAATTTTTGTATTTTTAGTAGAGATGGGGTTTTGCCATGTTGGCCAGGGTGGTCTCGAACTCCTGCCCTCAAGTGATCTGCCTGCCTCAGCCTCCCAAAGTGCTGGGATTACAGGCATAAACTACCGTGCCCAGCCCACTCGTTTTAAATTAAATTAAAATTTTTTTTTTTTTTTGAGACAGAGTCTCACTCTGTTGCCCAGGCTAGAGTGCAGTGGCGTGATCTCATCTCACTGCAACCTCCGCCTCCTGGGTTTAAGCGATTCTCATGTCTCAGCCACCCAAGTAGCTAGGATTACAGGCACATGCCACAATGCTGGGCTTATTTATTTATTTATTTATTTACTTATTTTTATTTTTTTTTGAGACAGAGCCTCGCTCTCACCAGGCTGGGCTCACTGCAACCTCCGCCTCCCGGGTTCAAGCAATTCTCCTGCCTGAGCCTCCCAAGTAGCTGGGACCAGACGTGCGTGCCACCACGCCCAGCTAATTTTCGTATTTTTAGTTGAGACAGGGTTTCAGCATGTTGGCCAGATGGTCTCAATCTCTTGACCTCATGATCCGCCCACCTTGGCCTCCCAAAGTGCTGGGATTACAGGTGTGAACCATCGTGCCCAGCTGGGGCTAATTTTTGTATTTTTAGTCGAGATGGAGTTTTGCCGTGTTGGCCAGGCTGGTCTTAAACTCTTGGCCTCAAGTGATCCGCTTGCTTCAGCCTCTCAAAGTACTGGGATTATAGGCATCAGCCACTGTGCACGGCCAATTTTAATTTTAATTTAATTTTTAATATATTTTTTAGAGACAAGGTCTTGTTCTGTCACCCAGGCTGGAGTGCAGTGGCACAATCATAGCTCACAGCAGCTGCAAACTCCTGGCCCCAAGTGATTCTCCTGCCCCAGCCTACTGAGTAGCTGGGACTACAGGTACATGCCACTGCACCCAGCTAATTTTTTTTTTAGTAGAGAGGAAGTCTCACTATGTTGCTGAGGCTGATCTTGAATTCCCGGGCTCAAGTGATCCTCCTGCCTCAGCCACCCAAAGTGCTGGGATTACAGGTGTGAGCCACTGTGCCCGGGCCAGGGCCACTCTTTAGAGTCACCTGAGTTGTGTACTGCACTATCCAAAGGGTACCACTACATTTACTTCATTGCCTCAGTGTTCCCTTCCTGGTTTTTCAGTCCCCCAGCACCTGTTTAACCAATACCTTATATTAAATTACCTCTGTTAAAATATCTCGTTTGGTTTTCTATCTCCTATAACCCTGTTGAATGGATAAAGCGATGGATGGCTGGACAAATGGGTGGGCAGAAGATAGATTATTCACAGATTCACGCAACAAACATTTATGGAGCATCTTCTATGTGCTAGAGACTATTCTGGGCACTGGGGTACAGCAGCCAACATCACACACAAGGTCTCTGCTCTCACAGAGCTCACACACTAGTGGGAGAATACAGATAATAAACAAACAAACCATAAAATACAGTGATGAATGCTGCGATTAAATTAAAACAGTGACAGGGAGCCTCTCTGGATTAGTGATCAGGGAAGACCTCTCTAGGAAGGAGACATTTGAGACTTGAATGACAAGGAATAGGCCGTATAAAATCTGAAGGGGCTGGGCATGGTGGCTCATGTCTGTCTGTAATCCCAGTACTTTGGGAGGCCAAGGCAGGCAGATCACCTGAGGTCAGGAGTTTGAGACCAGCCTGGCCAACATGGTGAAACCCTATCTCTACTAAAAGTGGAAAAAATTAGCCGGGTGTGGTGGCACACACCTGTAATCCCAGCTACTCAGGAGGCTGAGGCAGGAGAATAATTTGAACCCGGGAGGTGGAGGCTGCAGTCAACTGAGATTGCACCACTGCACTCCAGCCTGGGCAACAGGGCGAGACTCTGTCTCAAAAAAAAAAAAAAAAAAGTTGAAGGAAGAGGATTCTGGCAGAGCATAGCCAATATAGCCAATGCCAAGGCTCCAGGGTGGAAATGAACTTGACCTATTCAAGGATCTGGTGGAGCCAGTTGGGGAGAACCAGACACAGGCCAGATGGCACAGGGCCTTGTAGGCCACTGTGAGGGGTCTGGATGGTTTCCCAGGTACATCTCAAACGAGATTGCCCTGGAAGGCTTTGAGGAAGGTAACACAGATGTCACCATCCTGGCAGCTGAGAATAAATTAAGTGGGGCAAGGTGACCTGTTGGGAGGTCACTGCAGTGGTCCAGGAAAGAGGAAATGGTGACTTGGACTGGAGTGAGGAGAGCTGGGGTGTGGCAGAGGAGGTAGGGAGAAGCGAACAGACTCAGGATCAATGATTAGATGTTTGGATAGACAGGTAGGTAGATGGATGGGTGGGTGGGTAGGTGGAATGTTTTCTCCTTCTCGGTCCTAGGGAGGGTCTCTTTCCAAGGCCCAGCTTATATAAATACTCCCAATGTTTCACCTCACCAAGGCTGTATCGTCCTGATGTCAGGGGAGGGTTGAAAGTGACCCAGGAAAAGTGTGAGGAGAAGCCAGATTTGGATCCCAGGATGTTGGACTCCAAAGTCTGAGCTCTTCCCAGCACACTTTATGGCCTCTGAGAACTCTGGGAAGTGGGGTTGTGGCCTGGAGGGCTGAACTGGGCATCACCTCCTGGTCCTGGAAGTCGCTGCAGTCCCAGTGGTGGGCGAAGGTGGCACTCCCTGCTTCCAGTGCTCCAGGAAGGCCATGGCCCAGAAGGACATGAAGATGCTGAAGAACATGGTTCCTGGGTGGTCAAAGAGGCAGCTCAGCTGTGAGGAGGGGAGAGCGGGCACAAGGTAGGGCCAGCATCCAGGCCCAGGTTGGGTCCAAAATACCTACGTGGTTTTTTTTGCCCCTTTCCTTGGCCCACCTTGGCCATGGGGCAGATCCCAGAAATATTCCACGTGGCACAGGTATCACAGAGTGGCACCCCCACTGGCACAGATCTCCTGTCTGTGAGCAGAGGGTCCCTATCCTGGGAGGGCCTATCCTCAACCAGGCAGACAACCTAGCCCACCCAGCCCATCCCCCAACCCTTCCACAGCCACCCACACTGGTGTGTTGGTCCCCATGGTGACAAGGCTACAGATAAAGAGCAGGGTGCCCACCAGGGTCTCAGGCAGCAGACAGGCCATGTAGAAACCTGAAGGGTGGGAGAAAGCTCATGAACCCCCATCTCTGCACTCAAGCCCCACTCCCAGACCCCACCCCAGGGCTAGACTCATCTAGCCAGGCAAAGTAGATGACCACCTTCTCCCCAAAGTACTCTCATACGTGGTCCAGGGGCTGGTACTTGTGCTAGTATTCCCAGCAAGCCCAGTATGGGTACAGCAATTGGTGAGAGTTGAGATCTGAACTCAGTTCAGGCAGTTCAAAGGGGCCCTAGGAGGACAAAAGGAGGGAGAGCTGCAGGGAGGTTTGAGAGTGCTCTCCGGATGCCCCAGCCACTGCTGCCATGCTGTCAGGCCTGGGAGAGATCTGAGCTTGGGACATCTCTTCCTCATGCAGCGGGAAGGCCCCAGTGTAGACTCCCTCTGCCAGCAGGTGGGCGATGCCCATCTCTGTATGTTTCTTCTTCCTGGAGATTGTGTGGGCCAGGATTTCTGCCACTTGCCAGAGGAGTCTTGGGGTCAACTGCCCGCTCAAGGTCCCAGCTGGACTCGCCCCAAGCAACCATCTCACCACTGCGTGCCTCCACATGTAAGAGAAGTAGGAGTCATGGCAATCTCTGCCCAGAAATCTGTGAGAGGAACAGGGGTCAGAAGCCCAGCCCTCTGGCCGATCTGAAACCTAATACCAGTCCAGAGCCTCTCCGTTGGAGACAGGCAGGTGAGACAAGCCAGCTGCCATTGCCAGAGAGCCCTTCTGCCCACAGAGCGCAGCCTGGGCTAGGTGTGTTCCAGTCAGGTGTGCATCAGAGCGGATTGAACAGGTGGGAATCAGGGATGGTGGGCAGGGCCGGGGCCCCAGTTTACGGAAAGGACAGGTTCAGAGACCTAAAGCGAGTGAGGCGGGAGTTGCCTCTGAGGCACGCCGAGGAGGGGCAGATCAGCCTTGGCTGGGCTAAGGCTTCTGCTGGCCCCAGCCCCTTCGCGGACAGACCCCGCCCACCCGAGGCGCCGCCCGGTCTCACTTGTCCGGCTCCGAGCTGCGGACGGCGCACGTGTCCTAAGGCCGGCTGGGCACCTTCTGCTGCAGAGGGTTGCGCAGGCACAGGCGTCTCCGTGGCTCAGTCGAGCCCTCAGAGTCGGGGTTGGGTCTGGCCTGGGGTCAAGGGCAGGGTTACGGCCCCAGGGGAGACTCCGCCCCTGGCTGACCCCGCCCCACCCCTCCACCTGCGGCGGCGCGCGCAGGCTCAGTTCCTCGGCGTAGCACAGCGGCTCCCAGGCGCGCTCAGCTCGGCGAAGGATGCGGCGCTATGCGGGGCTGCTCTCCTGGGCTACTCTCCCGGGAGGAGAGGGAAGGACCCCTAAGCCCCTCCCCTCACGATCTCGGCCGGGAGGTGACAGATTCCCGCCCCCCTTTTTTTTGAGACGAAATCTCGCTCTGTTGCCCAAGCTGGAGTGCAGTTGCGCTATCTCGGCTCACCACAACCTCCGCCTCCTGGATTCAAGCGATTCTCCTGCCTCAGCCTCCCGAGTAGCTGGGACTACAGGCATGCGCCACCACGCCCGGCTAATTTTTGTATTTTTGGTAGAGACAGGGTTTCACCATATTGGCCAGGCTGGTCTCGAACTCCTAGCCTCAGGTGATCCGTCCGCCTCGGCCTGCCAAAGTGCTGGGATTACAGGCGTGAGCCACCGCGCCCGGCCAGATCCCATTTTTCGCGTCGGTCCTTTCCGCCTTCAAAAGTGCTTTGACATGCGTTTCCTCGTTTAAATTTCAAATGAGGAAAACGAACACCCTCGTTTTTCAAACGCAGAGACACGCCGGGTGGGCCGCGTCGTTAGTGACTGATCTTGCTCCTTTCTTGGGCACCTCCAATGTGCCAGGTCCTGGGCTAGCGCTTTACACCCTTCGTCCGTATAATCGTCACAGCCCCTGTATGGGGCTGACATTACGGCCAAATCCATTTGACAGATGAGCTGCTGAAGGTGCTTGTGCAGAGCTGGCCAGGGGCGTCTGTGCTCGGCCTCCTCCAGCTCTGCGCTCACCTCCTCCAGGTTCCGCTGAAAATTCTCGCGCCAGCGCCGCTGCCGGAGTCGCCTCTATCCCGCCGCTGCGGGGGTTGCAGCTTCTCCTCCCAGACAAGCACGAAGTCTGCCCCATCGCGGGGTCAGGGGACAGTTAGGAGCGGTCTGACCCCGCTCTGTCCCACTTTTATCTGGGTGGAAAGGGGTATCTGAGTCCATCAGTCCCACTAAGGCCAAAATTAAAGGAAATTTGAGTTGTAGCAAAATGTATTAGGGTTAGTTCGAGGAAGGAACTGCCCATTGCAGGAAAAAGACAAGAGACGCTGCGGGATTCCTCTGGGAGGGGACAGGGGGTTTAAGGGAGAGCCTGTGGCCTGGCCACTGGGGCCTTCTGGATGAGGTGGGACAAGAGTCCTGTCTGGCCCAAGTCTCACCAATGCAGGTTTTCCCGTCTCAGAAAAGGTTACCCCTAGAGTCCCGGGGCATCTGCCGCTGAGTGAAGGTGAGGGGACGGGGCGCAGTTGCAGGTGCCAGAAGCTTCTCAATTGGCCCAGTTGGGCTGCCCCTCCCTCCCCGCACCTCTGACTAAATTTGAAGCGTAACAACAGAGGCGCTCTCAGCGCGATCTGAGACGCTTCTTCCTCCCCTCCACCTGCTCTCAGACGGGAACCGCCGCTGCTACTGTAATAACAAGGACGATGATAACAGCCAACATTTATTGGGCTCTTAACTTGGTGCCCGACACGTGCTAAACATTTCACATGCATTTACTTCTCACAACTCAAAGAAGTGGGTGCTGCTATCTCCATTTTACAGATGTGTCAGCTGAGCATAAGATAATTACAAAGGACATCCAAGGTCACGCAGTTCCCCTTCAACCTCCTTCCGGACGACCTGTAACTAGGCCTCAGTCCCACCCCTTGCCTCTCAGGATCCACCCCTTCTTTGTAGAATAGAGCCGAACACCAGCTCCCCTGCTTCTCCCCACCCACCACTGCCCGGACCTCCTAAAGTGCTGGGATTACAGGCGTGAGATGCTGCCCCTGCCCCACAGGTCACATTCCATGAGGGGTGAAGTCTCTAGAGTTGTAACCATGGCATCTCCAGCCCTGTGTGTTCCTCTCCATGCTCCCCACTGAGCAGTCTTGATCCTGTATTAGCCCCAAGAAATGAAATAGAAACAGGACCCTAGGTTAAAAAGTTGCAGTGGAGATGTGGTGGCCACCAGGGGCTGGAACTGTGGGGGTGACTGAGAGGATTCCAAAGCCCTGTTGCCAACTTACTGGTGCTGAGTTTGCTGGTGAGCCTCTCTGCCAGCTGGCTTCCCTGGGCGAGTTGCTCCCGGAAGCTCTGTCCCACGTAGTAGTCAATGTCATTGCTCCTTAGGAGATCCTCAAAAGATTTTACTGTATCTTTTGCATGCTGGGTGAGAAGATAAATACCTCTCCCTTCTCGTATTTTTTGCCGTGGGTAAGACAGTTCCCGGGCCTGATCCTGAATCAGGGAATCATATTTCCTAATGCAGGACAGAAGAGGAAAGAGTAAGTACGGAAAGAGTGGATGATAAGTTATGGGGGCTTCTGTAGAGATTTCTGTGAGAACGTCTCTAAAGAACTCCCCCAAACTGAATTCTGGCACATAAGCCATAGGAGGTATTTAAGAGTAAATTCTACCCTGATAAAGTATTGCATTAAAAAAATTTAGTATGGGCCAGGCGTGGTGGCTCACGCCTTTAATCCCAGCACTTTGGGAGGCCAAGGCAGGCAGATCACAAGGTCAGGAGTTCGAGACCAGCCTGGCCAATATGGTGAAACTTCTCCTCTACTAAAAACACACAAAAAAATTAGCCAGGCATGGTGGTGCATGCCTGTAATCCCAGCTACTTGGGAGGCTGAGGCAGGAGAATTGCTTGAACCTGGGAGGTAGAGGTTGTAGTGAGCTGAGATGGCCCCACTGCACTCCAGCCTGGATGACAGAGTGAGACTCTGTATCAAAACAAAAAAATTTACCATGCCACTGTTCTTCAACTGTTATATATATGTTAATTATATGTCCCTAGATAAATCGTAAGGTTGTGAGAATGAAGATAGTTTGCATTGCACATCCCTTACAGCACCAGTATCACAGAGATTCACAGCAGATACTCAATGAATAATTAGAATCATTTCATCCTAAGTCTAGATGGGACCTTTCACGTCTTCTGTTTTAACTACCACCTGATGCCTGAATTTCTTCTATGTTATGATACTGTGGCTGACTGTATTTTGCAATCACGGCCATTACATAAACTCTCATGCCATCAACTGATGGGACCCAAAACAAGAGACCCTAAGTGAGAACCACCCAGCTGAGCCCAGTCAAACCACAGAACCATGAAGCATAATAAAGTATTGTTTGAAGTCGCTAAGTTTTAGAGTGGTTATTACTTAGCAATAGATAACCAGGGCACATACCAAGATGAATGTCTGTGTTTTCTACACAAAGTATCAATAACACTGATAACTATGGCAAATAGCATTGAGAGCTTAATATGTGCTAGGCACTATTCTAAGCACTTGTATATTTTTATTATTATTTTTTTGAGACAGAGTCTTGCTCTGTCACCCAGCTGGAGTACAGTGATGCCATCTCGGCTCACTGCAACCTCCACTTCCCAGGTTCAAGCGATTCTCCTGCCTCAGCCTCCTGAGTAGGTGGGATTACAGGCATGCACCACCATGCCCAGCTAATTTTTGTATTTTTAGTAGAGACAGGGTTTCACCATGTTGGGTAGCCTGGTCTCGAACTTCTGACCTCAGGTGTTCTGCCCGCCTTGGCCTCCCAAAGTGCTGGGATTACAGGCATGAGCCACCACACCTGGCCAGCACTTGTATTAATTCATTTAAACCTAATATCCACCCTTTGAGATGGGTTCTCTTATCATCTTCATTTAATAGGTAAGGACAAAGGCTCAGAAAGTTAAGAAGGTTGCCTGGGTATAAGCATCAGAGCTAGGCAGTCTGATTCCAGTATTACTACTATACTATACTATACTGTACCATATATACTATTACTTTGCTAATATATCCCTAAGAGGAAATCCCTGAGACCTGGTATCTCCCAGATACTGGGACATCATCCTATGCTCTCCTGCTTGCCTACCTGTCTTTTCCGCAGACCTATATCTACCATTTAAATCAGTGTCCTTGTGAATACCCAGACATGTTCTTCCTTCCAACTGCCTGAGCTACCCTACACCAAGCACAAACTTACACATTTTCAATCCACAAAGTGCCCAAACAGTGCCATCCTTACCCAGGCCACGAGGCTGATCTCAGCTCCTCAGCCAGCTTCCCTTCTAGTTGATTTTTTGGGAGCTGGGCCTCCAGCTGGGATACTCTCTGGATGAGACTCTCCAGGTCCTTTTTGGCCTGAAGTCCTGGAGAGTAGAAAGCCCCAGTGCCATCAGACAGCCACACCTCATCCTCATCAGTGACACTATGAGGTGAAGACCCCTCCAGGGTGCCAACAGCTCTCAGCTTCCAGGGTCTTTCCAGACTAGACAAATAATCACTTGTAACCGAGAGGGACCGGACCCAGCTCTTGAGGTTTTCAATGACCTTGTTGGCATTCTGCAGCTTGGCCTTCAGATCTTTGATGTCCTTTCATAGGACTGAGATGTTTTCTGACTTTCCATATACACGGAACTCTTCCTGCTTCCCTAGCTGGTTCTCCAAGGGCTTCCTCTCGGAGGAAGTAGCCAGCATTGAGCCCCGGGCGCCCCTGCTCAGAGCACAGCCCCTCCATCAGGACCATTTCCTTGAGGCTGTTGTGCTCCTCACACTCTGAAAAAAGACAAAGATGTCCTCCTAAATAAAAGTAGGATGTGCTGTTGTGGCCACTGCCTTTGAGAGGAGGCAGGTTTGGTCATGAGGACAATAATTACTAGGGAAAAAGTTGAAGTAGTACTTTATTCAACCCTGACACTCTGCTAGGCATTCAAATACAATATTTCTTATCCTCCTTATACCCACAAGTTAGGTTTCACCACTTTCTATTTTACTGACTGGGGAAACCAAAACTTAAAGAGAGGTGGTAAACTAGCTTGTTCTAGATCACTCAAACTAGCTCACGGCAGAGCCAGAATTCAAATCCTCCAGCGTCCTGTGTTCATTCCACACACACTGATGTTTCTTAAGACATTAACATGGCCTTATCTAGTTAGGATAGCCACAAGAATGTAGGACAAGCTATTTCTGCATGCTGCAAGCTTAATGCTCTCTAAATTTTACTATAATTTAAAAGTTTATTGGGTTACAACTGTGTGAAAAATAGGCACAGGGAAATAAGACTTTGAATAAATATATCAGCATGTTAACATCAGTGTGTTAGGGCAGTGGTTGTCAGAATGAGAACTAATCCACAGGATTTTACCTGATGCCAGGCACTGTTCTAAAGCATTTTATAAGAATTTACTCATTTAATTGACATTAGTACCTGATGGGGTAGGTAGTTCCTTTATTACTATTTTAACATATGAAGAAACTGGGGCATGGAAAGTTTACAAATTGGGATTTGAGCCAACCAGTCTGGCCCCAAGATCTTTTCTCTTAACTGCCACACTACACTTCCTCAAGAATGACAGAGACTGTGTTTTTCTTCTCTTCTGGTTTTCAATGTGGTGGGTGGCCCTATAGTTGTAGTCCTTTTATAATGCAAAACAAAATTATTTTTAACTTATGGTTTGCATGTTTCCAAAACCTCATGTGGTCTCTAAGTAGGCCTTAGTATTTCTATAATAATCAGGTGGATAGAACTTTATATTATTATTATTATTATTATTATTAGCAGTATGCCACAAACTAATTGTAGAAATTCAAACTTATACTCATCTTGGGTAAGACTTCTCCTATTAACCTCCTGTCCTCCTCTTCCCCACTACTTCTCAGGTGTGGAATTGGCCAGCAGCACCCAAATGTGACAGCTGACTCCAGGGAGGGAAGGTGAGCCCCACACCCTGTGCTCTTAACGGGACTGGTGGTTTCATCCCATTCAGCCTCATTCTTGCTTTGGCCACAAGTCTTATAGGCCAGGTCCTGGAGGTCCACCTGGACCTGCTGGCTGTCCTGCTTCACCAAGGATTCACCTGCTTGGGAAGAGACAGCAGGTGTTACAGAATGTCTGAATTTCCCACATATGCCCTCAGCCTCAATGGCACATACCCTAACCTTTTGGGGCAGGGAGGGCAGATCCACAGTGCAAGGGAGGCTTCTTTGAACTGGTGGGAGAAGAGACCACCAGCTCCAGGAAGCAGAATTTCTTTCCACAGGAGGAGCCTGCATTTGCCATTGATAATCTCCCCTTCAGATAACCTAGGCTATAGTTGGGATGAGATATCTGTAAGTCAGGGATTGTGTACTCTCATCTCTAGCAGCCCCATTGAAGCTGGCAAGTGCTTTATCAGCAGGGGTTCAATCAATGTTGAATGTAAAACATGGCTGATTACTTTTTATTTTAAATCCAACAAATCTCCATTTCTGGTGAGAAAATCTTGCCAAAACCAACCAAACAAATGCATAAAAGTATATGAAAAAGAAAATGAAATCTTCTCTGCCTCCCAATCTTACTTGCTAGGTGTCAGCTATTATTTATTACATGGAGGAAGGGGGCAAGGCACCCAGGAAGTCCCAAGTCCTGTTCTGATAATCATCTGGCCTCCCTGAGCAAAGGGAAAAGAGGGAAGGCAAAAAGAATATAACATCACTGTTTGCAGAAATTTCCCCTTGGTACAGGAAACTCTGGTAAACTGAGAGAGTATGTTTTCCATGAGGCAGGCCTCAAGGGCTCTTCTCTGGCCCTAAGCCTAAAATGGATTTTGCCTCATTTTCCAAGGTGCAAATGAAGTGGTAAAAGTTGATCAAAAGAGGGGCAGAGAAAGAAAGAGGACGACTCCTCCCTCACGGGTCCACCTTCCTTGGAGTTGCTTGAGGGATCAGAAGAAAAGCATGAACATAGGTGCGTGGGAACTATGGCTGCTATATGAACTCAGTGCCCTCCGGTTATGGGCTATTGTGAGGTTCCATGATGTAATGGTGAGTGCTTTGGACTCTGAATGCGGTGATCAGAGTTCAAGTCTCAGTGGGACCTTTCTGTATAATGCCAGTGATGTTCCTATTGCTCCCTAAGCAGAATGGGGGAAATTGCCTCAGTCATGTTCAAGACCCTCCAGGCCACTGGCTGTGTGCAATTGGAGTCCCGGACCCAGCGACCCAGCAAGACCCCTCCCCTCTCAGGGCGACCCTGGGCCTCCAGGTGACAGGTCTCCTCCACTGAAAAGGCTGCCTCCCCTCAATCCTAAACCCCAAGTTTTCTTTTATTCATGTCACTGGGCCGTTGCCCTGTGTCTCTGTGGAAGAAATGACCTATATGAAAAACTTTACTTTCAGGATTCCCTAATTCCTTCATCCCTTAGGAGGCGCAGTTTTTCAGCCCTGGTCTTGGCTCCAGTTCTACTGCCACGTTTCATTTTGTTTTCATGGGATCCCCTCCAACCGGCTACCAGTGGATTCTGTCCTTGGGGTCTCTGTGGACGGCAGCTAGATGCTGCTCTGGTCCCAAATCCTGACACCTCTCTCCAGGGAATTGCCTCCCTTAGCCTCCTAAATCAGCCAATATTTAGATTTGAGCCTGAGATCCCAGCAACTGTGGGGAGCAGAGGGTCCTGATCGCTGGTCAGCTCTCCCCCAGTGAAGGGGAGAGGAGCAGAGCAGCTGAGAGGGGCAAGTCTGGGGCCCTGGGCAACCCCCTTCTTCCTGCCCAGTCTCTGCTCCAAGGAGCAGTTGCCTTAAGACCAGATCAGGTGGAAACTCTTTTGTTCTCTTCTCATCAACAGAAAAATTTAGGCAAGAGCTCTGGAGGACCTTCCTAGCTCATAAAAATTGTGTGGCCAAATCTCTCCAGTTTTGGAAATGTCCAAGGTTACCAAGTATTTTGAGGGCTCACTTGGAGCCTCTGAAAAGGAGGGGTGAGGGCCCGTGGAAGGTACCTGAGGGATGCAGGGGAGAGAGGGGAAAGAGCAGACAGGAGAGAAGAGAGAAGGAGGGAAGGGGAGAAAGGGCGTGTGAGGGCCAGGAGCCAGGATTCACCCTGACAGCTCAGTGACTGCTCCCTGCCCCCAAGGTTCCCGCTGTGGCACCTTCCAGCGGGTGGTTTCCATCTCTTATTGATGTCCTAAGAACTTGGCTCTATGGAACGGTCCCATCCTATTTATCTGGCATGAGTCCTGGCAAAGTTTCTTTGCATCGTTTGGGGGATGAGATGGGGGTATATAGGTTTGCAAGTGACTAGGAGCTAAGTCAGGACCTTGTGGAGCCACTCAGTGTCAACTGTCAAGTAGCCTCCTTCCCCCATTCCCTTGCAGGATGATTGCCTGCAAGACAGGGCCTGGAGAAGGCCAGGGCACCCAAGGCCACAGAAATGTCCAGGGATGAGTCCCGGCTGCAGATGCCTTGGCTGAACTCACTGTGTACTTCCAGGGTGCACAGGGGAGGGACTCTGGGGGTCTGGCCGGGAGACTGAGCAAGGGGACCAGGGAGGTTATGCAGAAGGCTTTTGCACAGCAAGGCAGACATTCTTCTTGGAGCCCCCAACACAAATCAGGTCTTCCACCTCCTCTTCCTAAGGACCCTTACTGCAGTCATTCTTTTACTAGAACTACAAGTTTATAGAACATAGATTTCAGTGCGCTCATCTGGCCAACCATCTCCAGTGGCCAATGCCCAAGGTAACCTCCCTCCCTACCAAGACCGGAACTCAGGACCTTACCTTAAGGAGATGTCCTGTTCTTTCTTTCCCACCAGAACTGCCCTGGCCCAGACCCCATTTCTGTCTGGTGACCAGGACAGTCCCCTCACCAGTCTCCCAGGTTGGGGAGGGCAGATTCTCCTCAGCTCCCTGCCCCTGAGAGACCCCAACAGTCTTGCGTGGCTCCAGCCCACAGAGGACTATCCATGGCCCATATCTCTCAAAACTCTCCCCTCCCACTCTGAATCCACCCTCTACTGCATGCTCCCCTTACAGAACAGACATGGTTTTTGTTCATGTCCTTGTTTTGCCTCCCCTTACCCCAGATTGACTTTTCTGTCTTAGAACTACCTGTCCCTCTTTGGACAGTGTCTTCTTGGTACTACACATGAAGATGTCCCACTCTCCCCTGCTCAAGGAGAGAGTGCCTGACCTGAGCTGGGCCCATCAGATCCAGTACTTACCCGGAATAGGAAAAAGATGGGGAGGGTGACCAAAGATTACAAAAATCTCTGAAGCTTATCCACTTGAGAGAGTCCCTGAAGATACTGGCTTTTCATTCCTGCTATGTATATCCAATGTGACTGAACTCTGAATAACATATACCAGTTATAATAATGTAGTAGTTGGCACTCAAACTAGGACACAAACATGTTAGAGGGTAAGGTAGTGAGGGGCGTGTTTGGGGGTGGTGGTGATGAGCAAATATGTGAAGGAGAGATAGTGCCTACACTTGAAAATCAAAAAGTAATAATATCTATTTAGACATAAGGAAATAAATAGCTAAATGCTTGCTTCTATGTGATGAAACTCTGGGAGTACACAAGGGAACTGCTGTTTTACTAAACAAATTTTTAAGTCTATATAACTTTGATAAAGTATCCAAATAAAAAAATTCCTTTCCCATTTATGTAGGTGTATATATATATATATTTGTATACACATATATATTTGCATTCTTTGTATTTTAAATATAACTTTTTATACAGTTATGTTAATCCCTCTTTTCATTTAAGGATTTGAGTTTGATGTCATGCATGCAATGTGATCCCACCGTATGACTACAGAAATGTTGGCAAAAGTAAGTCCAGAGGAAATGATAGGCAAGTACTTCCCAGTTTTGGCCAGAAGACGGAGAAAAAAAGAATTCTCATAAAATATTAAAAGTATGACTTGTTATAGCTTCTTTTCACAGTAATTTAGATGAAATTAGCAAAATCAGAAATGTATAAATACTTTGGTCTGACAATTCCATCTCTAGGTATCTATGGAGAAATAGACAAGCGATGCACAACAGATACATGTGTCAGTCTGGTCCCTGCAGTTGTATTTGTAATAATACACATTGGAGTAATTTCATGGCCGTCGGTTAGAGAATGTTTGAAGAATGACCCATTCACATCAGGAAGGACGTTTCAAAGATCAAAGCCTGATGGAAATGCTGGAGGCCGTGACGCTGATAGGAGCTCATGCGTGTTGACCAATTGCTACGTGACAGGCATCGGCTCCACGCTTTTCCTGCACTGCTCGTTTAAACAGTGGACAAACTAAGTGTTCTGATTAAGCCCATTGGACAGATAGAAATGGAAACACAGAAAATTAATGTGTTTAACTTCAAACCCTGGCAGATTAGGTTTCTCACCCAGAGCCTGTGGCTTCACCATAGGTGTGTGTGATTCAGGTTCTGTCATTCTCCACTTTAGGAATTTCCAGTATTCCAAATATGAGAAGCTGAGAAAACAAACAAACAAACAAACACAGAACCCTAAAAACCGGGATAAGTAAAGGTAGATGTTTGCTGGGTGTGGATTAAAAATGGACTTTTTTTGCCCCAAGCAACAAAGAGGCACCTTGGAAAATAGACAAGAGACAAGAAGAAGAGAAGCTTTAAGATATATTTGGTCCAAGGAAGAGACTCTTCAGAGGGAAGTTCACATCAGCTAGAAACATTAATGTGTCTGGATGGGCTCAAACCACTGACTTTTCAGTCAACTTCCAACAGCACTAACCTAGTGTGCCAGAGACACTGCTTGGTAAACAGTGAAAGCTGTTGCTCAATTGTGTCATTCATAATTGTCAAATATTGTCATTTAGTAGCACAAGGAAGTATTCTCTGTTGCCAAGCTAGAATACCCATCACTCTTCTGTTTTGTTGAACATTCTTCCCCACCACAAACCCTCTTTAGAAGACTGGGGGCTCCTAAAACATTGAGGCCAAGAGTCCTGTCCTTGTGCATGTTTGGGCAATGACCCAGGGCCAAATCAGTGGGAGACTCCTCCACTCACATGCCAGGTCCCCAGGTGACAACGGCAGTCTCTGGATCTGAGGTCATCCACTTTCCCATTCCTAGCTCACCTCACCCATTGTGAAGCCTGGTCAGGATTGCCAGAGACCCGAGTGGGCAGGTGCCTGCACTAAAGACAGAATCTGCTGTATGCCCAGCTTGCTGATCCCTCCATCCTTCTAGACAAGGCTTTGTGAGCCAAGGACCTTGGGTTTGCTCACAAGGCAGCCCCTCACCTAGTAGGCATTAGTTGATTATGTATAGTATATGTATATGTATATGTATATGTATGTGTATGTGTATGTGTATGTGTATATGTAGTCCTCAGGTTGTATTCCTTAAATATATATAATACATGTAATTCCTTAAATATATAATTTTAATACAAAATTTTTTAAAGATTCCTTTCATAAACATTTACAATAACACCAAGAAATATAAACTACATAGCAAACATGCAAAAGCCAGCCAGGCTCAGCTTCAAATCCTAGCGCTTAGGAAGGCCGTGGCAGGAGGGTCGCTTGAGCTCAGAAGCTTGCAACTAGCCTAGGCAACATAGTGAGACCTCATCTCTACTGAAAATCAGAAAAATTATCCAGGTGTGGTGGTGTGAGCCTGTAGTCCCAGGTACTCAGTGGATGAGGCCCTAGGATGTCATCGGCCTGAGAATTCCATGCTGCAGTGAGCTGTGATCTTGCCACTGTACTCCAGCCTGAGTGAGAGTGAGATCGTGTCTAGAAACAAAAGAAGAAAAAAAAAAAGGTGTGAAAGCCTATATATTGAAGACTACCAAGTATCGCTGAGAGCAGTTAAGGACCTTTGGAATAGAGAACGTTCCTTCTTGCATTTCAAGATTGCTTTTGTTTTGGGGGGACACTTGCTATTTTTTAGAAATATGAAGTTCTTCTTAGGCATTCCTGTAAAAAAGGCCACTTTTTGATAGGATTGTATTGAGTCTGTGGATTGCTTTGAGTTGTATTTTTATCTTAACCAAGTTACAGCTTCCAACCCCTGGACACAAGATGTCTTTCCATTGATTTAGGTCTTCCTTAGTCTCCTTGAGCAATGTTCTGTAGTTTTCTGTGTACAAGTACTGCACCTTCTTGAACAAATTTATTCCCAGGCATATTATTCTTACAGGTGCTATTATAAATGAAATCATTGTGTCAGTTTTCTTCTCAGATAGTTCATTGCCATCACAATGGATTGTTTGCTGAAAGTTCGCTGAATTCGCTTATTAACTCTGATAGTGTGTGTGTGTGTGTGTGTGTGTGTGTGTCTGGTGTCTGTGTGCATGTATGTGTGTTTGCAATTGTATGTACTATTTGGGATTTTCTATACATAGGATCACACCATCTGCAAATTGAGATCATTTTGTTTTCTGTTCAAAAATATTTTTTCTCATGTTTATTATTTATTTATTTTATTTATTTATTTTTGAGACGGAGTCTTGCTCTGTTGCCCAGGCTGGAGTGCAGTGGCGCAATCTCAGCTCATTGCAAGCTCCGCCTCCCGGGTTCACGCCATTCTCCTGCCTCAGCCTCTGGAGTAGCTGGGACTACAGGCGCCCGCCACCACGCCCGGCTAATTTTTTGTATTTTTAGTAGAGACGGAGTTTCACAGTGGTCTTGATCTCCTGACCTCGTGATCCGCCCGCTTCGGCCTCCCAAAGTGCTGGGATTACAAGCGTGAGCCACTGCGCCCTGTTTTGAAAGATAATTTGGCCAGGTGTAGAATTGCAGGTGACAGTTTTTCTTTTTTTAAGTACTTTATTGCAAACTTCCTGTTTGTAAAGTTTCCTGTGAGAATTCTTATGCCATCCTTATATTTAGTGCTCTGTATGTAACATGTTCTTTTCCCTTTTATTACTTTTAAGATTTCCTTTTTATCATTGGTTTTGATGGATTTGATTAAGGTGTTCCTTGGTGAAGTTTTCTGCATGTTTCTTGTTCTTAGGATAATCATATTTCTGTAATATTTGAAGTTTATGGTTTCCATGGAGCTTCTAAATCTTTCATCCAGTATGTTTTAAATATCTTTGTCTCTCTTCTCCACTACCTGCCCTTCAGGGATTCCATTTAGCCCTATACTAGGGTGTTTAAAGTTTTTATGCTGATGGTCTTTTTATGTTTTCAAGTCATTTGTTAATGTGTGTTTCATTTATGTTAGTTTCAACTTCTATTCCTTCTAGTTCAATAATCTTCTCTTCTGCAATGTTTAATCCAGTGCCTTCTTCCATTTCAGACTGTAAATCATAGTTTTTACCTACAGAATTTGATATTTAAAAAATCTTCAACCTCTCCATTTAATTAAAATACAATTATACTAATTGCTCTAATGTCCTTTTCTTCTATTTCCAACGTGTGTGTCAATTTCAACTAGATTATTAGATTCCTCATTACGTGTCATGTTTTCCTGCTTCTTCGGCTGCTTGATATTCTTTTATTTTTATTTATTTATTTTTTGGGGGATGGAGTTTCACTCTCGTTGCCCAGGCTGGAGTGCAATTGTGTGATCTCAGCTCACTGCAACCTCCGCCTCCCAGGTACACAAGCGATTCTCCTGTCTCAGCCTCCCAAGTAGCTCAGATTACAGGCATGCACCACCATGCCCGGCTAATTTTTTTGTGCTTAGTAGAGACGGGGCTTCACCATGCTAGTCAGGCTGGTCGTGAACTCCTGACCTCAGGTGATCCACCTGGCTGCTTGATATTCTAAGATTTGATGCTGGGGCTTTGGTGTCAATGCTCAAAAGTGCCCAAAGACACCACTCGACCTCAGTGTCTATGCACACCCAAGCTTTTGCAACAGAAGAGGTAGAGACAGCAGAGATGAGTGTGCTACAACATGCTGGTAGAGGGCACCCCAATTGTGCCTGGGGCTTCCTATGCCTCATAGAAAAATGTCCCTTCCTTAATTTTTCCCATAACAACCACCCTACTTCATGCCCTGTCTCTCTCTTCAAATACCAGGACAGCCCTCGGACCAGTCTCAACCACCCAATGGATTGACAAAGGTCCAAATATGATTCAGTGGAGAAGGCATTCTCTTGTCAACATATTGTGTAGAAGCAACTGGACGTGCATATCCCCAAACGAAAAAGATTCATCTGAACCTCAATACTGACTCAAAAACTAACTCAAAATGGATTATGCAACTAAATATAAACTATAAAACTAGAAAAAGTATAGCAGAAAATATAAGACAAAATCTTCACGACACAGTTAGGCAAAGTGTTCTTTGTTATCAATAAACACAAACCATTAAATATTGATAAATTCAACTTCATAAAAATTAAAAGTTTTTGCTCAACACAAGACAGTATTAAGAGAACAAATATAAGCTGCAGATTGGGAGAAAAACAGGGGACATGACAAATGTGACAAAGGGCAAGTGTGATAGATACTTGCACGTGTCACTATGACCCAGCACCAGGGTGCCAGGACATTCGGCCAAATGTGATTCTCATTGTGTTCCACAGAGTGTTTCACATATGATTAACATTGAGATGGGCAGACTAAGTGAAGCAGATTGCCCCCCTTAATGGGGGGGGGGGACTCAAGCAATCAATCAAAGGCCAGGAGAGAATTAAGAGGCCTAATGGGAAACAAATGCTTTCCTGGGTCTCCAGCTTTCCTTCCATCCTGGGAATTTCAGCCTCCATAATCTCAGAAGCAAATTCACATATGTATACACACATATATACATTTCATAGGTGTGTGGCTAAGAGTGTATTTTTTAAAGTTCAGCCATGAGATGATTGGTGAAGCCAGCCAATGAATAAGGGTGTGTTCTATTATATGACTCGGTCTTCTTTTGTACACGATTGAAGTTCTGCATTTGAAGTAGGGGGATAGGAGACAGCAAGTCCACCTAGGATGATAACAGCTGAATTTCTCAACAGACACTTCAAAGCCCTAGGGGTTAACTTAGAGTCAAAAATCCCACCCATAACCCTGCCCCCATACACCAGGGCGAGGGAACACTGTGGCCCTCAGGTGATTTTCTTTAACTGGGTCTGGGAGCCACACAAGGGCAGAGGGAGCAGGAAACACTATGCAAATCGAGGCCAGGACAGCAGGGGGGCCCTGTTCATGACAGAACACAGGTAAAACTATCCTCAGAAAGAGCGTGTGGAGAAACACAGACCATGCCTGAGACCTGGTGGATTAGAACACTGGCTACTGGGGAATTGAAAGGAAGGGGCTTCACCGTGCAGAGGACCAGAGGTGCCAGTCTATGAAACGCAGAATTGCTGGGAGATGGGGAGGCATGGACAAAGGAAGCATCCTCTGGAGACTCATGCTGAAGAGAACAAATGAATGAAGTAACTGGCAGAAATTATAGGTCCTGGCAGAACAAAATAGAATCCCACAACGAGAACATACACCATGTATGTCCCCCAAGGAAGAAAATATCTCCCAAAAACTCAAGAAAAATCATTTTGGGCAAGCACCTTATATCCAGTAATGCGATCCATGTATCAAGACCGTGAGAAAAATTATTAAACATGCTAAATTCAGCGAGACCTGATTCCCTCATGAGGACTCTGTTAAGGATGAGTACCACTCAGCAAGTCATGACTGTGACATTCACTTTTCAATAGCTATGAGCATTAATATATTTAATTGTGGATCTAAACCAAAAACCAAGGTGTGGGCAAGATGACAACCACAGAATGTCACTGGCATATGTTTAGGTTCAAATACTATTATGAGAAGTGGCAGGTAAAGGAGGTAGGAAAAAGAAAACACATCACGTAATTGACTGTCATATGGAAATATTTGACGTTGAAAGTCATAATTTAAAACGTATAAACCAAATATTAGAAGCGTGTCTAGTTCAAAGGGGGGAAAACTATGAAACATTTTTAGTCAATATCAAATACGAGCTACACAACCCTTCCTAAATGCTAAAGGCACACACAGACACACACACACACTCTCACAAAGAATACAAATAACTAGAACCAAGAAATGGAGTAAATACATTCTGCTACATATGGTAAACATAGCCTACAATGTGGAAGAGATTAGAAAATAAACAGGGAAATGAAAATGTTTTTATTAATTCGCATCAGTACCCACCAAAACCAATCAGCATAACAAAAGATTATAACACTGAATGTAAAAAACAATCCAACAGTCCAGAGTGATAGGCGAAAGTTTTTAATTGTATAGATTAAAATAACTTCGGACAAAAATTAAAGCTCAGGCAGAGAATGTTTTTTTTTCAACAACAGACACTAGCGAAAACAAAGGCACAGTAAAAATTGAGACAGAAAATTTCCAGTGTGGAGATATGAATATAATAATAGACACAGGCAGGGATGATTAATAAACGATAAAATGTTTAGAGGATGATCATTGGAATACAAGACATTGATACTTTTAAAAACCACTTTCCCAAATACTTCATTATAAGTAAGGTGTCTCTAAAAGGGATAGATCTCTTTGACCCCTCCTTAACCAAGTAACCAGTCCTGATAGCATGATAATGCTGATGGACAAACTAGACCTTCTCTGCCCACATTTGGGCTGAGGTTGGAAACTCACAGTATTGACTCTGCAGTGCTCTTGACAAAACGTTTAGGCTGAATTTCATCATGAAGACATTTTCAGACAACTTCAGAATGTAGACCATTGAGCCAGACAGCTGACCTGTCCTCTACAAACAAGTCCATGTCACCACAATCAATGACAACAACAAAAAGAGGAGGAAATATTTGGGGTTCAAAATAACTAAAGAAATGTAGCTACATTATCTTTTTACTTTTTTTGAACCCAAAATATCTCTCCTCCTTTTTGCTGTGTGATTTGTGGTGACGTGGACTGTGTGAATGAGACAGGTCAGTTGTCCTGCTCAGTGTTCTACATTCTGCAGTTGTCTGGTGATTACCTCTTATGAAACTCAGGCTAAGCGTTTTCTGCAAGAACATGGCATTGTTCATATTCTGCACCGGCAGAGTCCCAGGTGACATGCTGTCCCCTGCCAGCGGCTCCTGACTCCTGTTTTTTACAGGATAGAATTGAAAGGAGCAGGGCTAAGGCCTCTCGATGCTGTTTGTCCATCTAGCTGTGGTCTTCCTAAGTATTGATATCAATTGGAGGCTGAAGGACTATGGCTTCTCTAATCAAAGGAGCCTAGTGGGTTAACAATTGTCAAGAGCAGTCAGTGGCTCTGAAATATAATCCTCAGCCAAGGATCCCTCCTGTGTTACAGATGGATCAGCTAAAACAAACCAACACTGAAGATACAAAGAATGGGGTAAGGTTCATTGAAACCAGGGTGACACTTTTGGATGAGCTAAACACAAAGATGACATTGACCTTGAGCAGATTTAGAAGCTCAGAGACATGCCTGCAAAATGAAATCCCTGAGGAACTTTGTAGCTACCCAGAGATATCTGGTTCAAATTAGAATGTCTCGCAGATCACTCCCAGCATGTGCTACAGTCATGTGAACGTGTCACACCTAACTTGGGCCCAATGTCTTCAGACTGAGCACAGGTGGCCACTGGCATGGTCTGAGAATAGGAATAGAGCCATGCCCACTTTCCCATCCTATTGAGTTTTAATTTTTGTCCAAAATTATTTTAATCTATACAACTAAAAACTTTTGTCTGGGCTTCCAAAGGGAACTACAGTTTCATTTAAACCGACATGTGCCTACAGGTCCTGCCTGCAGCAATGACATCTCTCAGCTTAGTAAGGGCTGCTTAGTGTGGGAATATGCCTCCCATCTGGAAGACCAGGTGGTGCCTCATCGCTGTCAAAGTAAAAAACCTATTGTCCACGTCAAGGGCCAAGCTGACGTGCTCTTCCTCAAATGAGTAAAAATCACTTCTGTAGTGCTGGAATGAGGCATCTAGTTCAAAGTAAGTTGAAGGAGTTGAATAAAATCTATCCACTGAGTCCTGCAAGACTTCAGGCTCTTCTGCTTCCATCGGCATCCCGCTGAGCCTGGAAAAGGAGACAAAACTAAAGAAGCAGCCAGGGAAAATCAGACACCACAGAGCCCCAACTAGATTTCAGGGGGAACATAAGGAAGTGGTTAAAAAAGGAAAAGGATAGATCCATTAATGAGGTAAAAAAATTATTGCTTTATGTTGGGATAGAACAGAGCCAGGTAGAAAACAATGAAAAAGAAAGGCAGAGAGAGAGAGAGAGAGAGAGAGAGAGAGAGACAGAGACAGAGAGAGAGACAGAGAGAGAGAGAGAAAGTCAGCTCAGTGACTTGGCCAGGTGACACACTGATAAGGGAGTAAAAGGACACTCTGAGTTAGTGCCCTCATGACACACAGAAAACAGTGATCATGAGAAGAGTGAGCTCAATAGTTTTCCATCAAATGTGCTTAAAATTCCATGCAGTCGCCATAAGAGTACAGCTTCTGAGGTATGGTCAACCTATGGTACATTAGTAAATGATAAGGGGAGGAAGAAATGGAAACCTAAACGTCTACTGCAATGAAAACCAATAGCAATGTCAGTAGGAGTAATTCGGCCTTTGTTGAAAACATGAAATCAAACACATGGTTTTCCCTGGATCTCTTGTCTCCAGGTGTTAACACAGAATTAAGCGACCACAATTCTTGAAAGTTACCTGGGGCATGGTGGGTTTTGATCTTCTTCCCCTTCTTGGTACTTTTCAATTTCTGCAATAAATTCAGACATGGACAGACACATTAAGCTGATTCCCCTATACACATAACATTCCACTGTCTAATCCTCACACAGGGATCTCAGGCTCCTCAGTATAAGAATAGGACACTGTGAGAGATGTATTTCAGGAGGCCTGAAGGCTGGTCATGACAGAGATTCCTAATTTTTTGTCCCAGAAACTAAGGGTAAAATGTCCCTATTCTGGTAGATCGTTATCCCAATATCATTTGTCCCAAGTTTGTGCAAACAGTTATCCCATATTTTTCCAATCAATTTAAAGCAAATGCCCTCAAATGATTTCTAAGAGAGAAACCACAATATTCAGCCCTGTCTCATCAAATACTCAGATTGTTCATGGTTGTGAGGATTTTAGACACTGAAATTAGAGTGAGAAAGGAAATCTACCAACCCTTGAGTCAAAATCATAGTTCTCTGAATTTGTCACATCTGCCCAGGTCCAGTGCCTTGAGAGTAGAATCAGAGTGCCACAGGCATGGCCTGAGACTAGGAAGAGAGCCACGCTCACTGACCCATCCCATGTCTGGGCTTCCAGGTAGAACTAGAGTTTCATTCAACCTACATGTGCCTATAGGTCCTCAGTGCAGCAATGACATCTCTCAGCTCAGTAATGGCCTCTTGGAGCAGGAATATGATCTCTATACGGAAAACTCAGTGGATCCTTATCACTTTCATAGAAAGGTACTCACCATCCACGTCAAGAGAAAAGCCAATGTGTTCTTCCTCCAATGAGTAAAAGGAACTTCCGTAGGGCTGCCATGAATCAGGCTGTTCTAGATAACTGGAAGGAGTCGAATAACATCTATCCAGTGAGTCCTGCAAGTCCTCAGGCTCTACTACCTCCAGCAGCTCTCTGCTGAGCCTGGAAAAGTAGAAAAAGTAAAGAATAAGCCAGGGGAAATCAGACACAAAAGAGCCCCAACTAGATTTCATGGGTAGCATAAGGAAGTGGTTAAAAAAGAAAAAGAATACATCCATTAATGAGGTAACAAATTATTGCCTTCAGTCGGGATGGAACAGGGCCAAATAGAAAAGAACGAAAGAGAAAGACAGGCAGACAGACAGAGAGACAGAGGCAGAGAGAGAGAGCTCAGTGAATTGTCCAGGTGACACACTGATGAGGGAGTACAGGACACTCTGAGTTAGTGCCCTCAGGACACACAGCATACAGTGATCATGAAAAGACAGTGCTCAATAATTTTCCATAAAATGTGCTCAAGTTTCCATGCAGTCACCATGAGGATACAGCTTTTGAAGTATGGTCGACCTAAAGTAGGTTAGTAAATGATAAGGGGAGGAAGAAACGGAAACCTAAATATCTACTGCAATGAAAACCAACAGCAATGTGAGTAGGAATAATTCAGGCTTGGTTGAAAGGATGTAATCGATAATGTCGGCCTGCTGTGCTTTCCCTGAACCAGGAGTCTCCAGGTGTCAACACAGAATTAGCTGTTGACAATTGCTCAAACTTACCTGGGGCATGGTGGGCCTTGGTCTTCTTCCTCTTCTTGGTCTTTTTTAATTCCTGCAATAAATTCAGACAGGGACAGACAAAATAAGCCAATTCACCTACACCCATCACAGTCCATGGTCTAATTCCCACACAGGGACCTCAGGCTCCTCAGCATGAGAACAGGACAATGTGAGAGATATACTTCAGGAGACCTCAAAGCCAGTCATGATAGACATTCTTTGGTTTGCATCTCAGAACCAAGGGTCAAATGTCCCTATTCTGGTAGACAGTTATCCCAAAATCATTTATCCCAAGTTTGTGCAAACAGTTATGCCTTATTGTTCCCATCAATTCAAAGAAAATGACCCAGATGATTTGTAGGAGGAAAACTGCAGTATTCAGCCCTGTCTCATCAAATGCCCAGCTCATTCATGGTTGCAAGACACTGAAATTAGAATGAAGGAGGAAATCTACAAACCTTTGAGTCCAAATCATTCTTCTGTGAATTTTTTACATCTGCCTGGGTCCAATGTGCTGAGAGTGGGCTCAGGTTGCCACAGGCATGGCTGGAGACTAGGAATAGAGCCATGCTCACTGACCCATTTCATGTCTGGGCTTCCAACCGAAACTAGTTTCATTACAACCTATATGCGCCCATAGGTCCTGCCTGTGGCAATGACATCTCTTGGGTCAGTAAGGGCCACTTGGAACAGGAATATCACCCCTATCTGGAGGACCAGGTGGAGTCTTATCACCTTCATAGTAAGGTACTCACTGTCCACGTCAAGAGCCAAGCCAAGGTGTTGCTCCTCCGATGAGTAAAACGCACTTCTGTAGGGCTGGCATAAGTCAGGCAGCTCCAGATACCCAGAAGGAGTTGAATAAAATCTATCCAGTGAGTCCTGCAAGACTTCAGACTCATTCTCATCCAGCAGCTCCCTGCTGAGCCTGGAAAAGTAAAGAATGAGCCAGGGGGAATCAGAAACCACACAGCCCCAGCTAGATTTCATGGGTAACATAAGGAACTGTTTGAAAAGAAAAAGGACAGATCTATTAATGAGGTAACAAATTATTGCCTTTATGTTGGGACAGACCAGGGCCAGGTAGAAAAGGATGAAAGAGAAAGACACACACACACACACACACACGCGCACACACACACACACACACACAGAGAGAGAGAGAGATTGAGAGATTGAAAGACAGAGAGAGAGAGTGAGAGAGATAGTGAGCTCAGTGACTTGGCCAGGTGACACACTGATAAGGGAGTAAAAGGACACTCTGAGTTAGTGCCCTCATGACACACAGCAAACAGTGATCATGAGAAGAGTGAGCTCAATGGTTTTCCATCAAATGTGCTTAAAATTTCATGCAGTCGCCATAAGGGTACAGCTTCTGAGGTATGGTTAACCTATGATACATTAGTAAATGATAATGGGAGGAAGAAATGGAAACCTAAACATTTACTGTAAAGAGAGAACCAAAAGCAATGTTAGTAGGCATAATTCAGACTTGTCTGACAAGATGAAATCATTATTTTCAGCATGTACTGTTTTCCCCGGACTGGGCGTCTCCAGGTGTCAACATCAAATTAACTGTCCACAATTTCTCAGACTCACCAGGGACCTGTGGCCTCTTGGTCCTCCTTTTTCACTTGATCACACCAATGTCCTGCAAATAAATTCAGACAGGGCCTCTTACATGAAGCAGTTCTTCCTTGCACACAGAAACATTCCTCTGTCCAATCCTAACACAGGGACATCAGTCTTCTCAGTGTGAGAACAGGAGACTTTGAGAGAAATATACCAGGAGGCCTGAGGTCAAAGCCTTGAGAGAACTGACTTGGTTCCTTTCATGAGCCTTGGGCAAAATCCCCCCATTTTGGAATGTGATCTTCCCAGTGTGCTCTGTCCTAGGTTTGTGTACACAGATGAGCAATGTTTTTCCAATAGATTTGAGGCAAATTGTTCTAACGCCTCATAGGAGAGATACTGCAATATTCAAGCTTCTCTCATCAAATACCCAGGATTTCATAGTTTACGAGATGGTGGACACTGAGATTTGACGGAGCGGTGCAATGTAGCAGCTCTTGAGTCAAAATGATACTTGGTTCTACACGGAAGCATCAGCTATTATGGCTTTTGTGGGTGAAAAGTCAGCCATTTCTCTAGAAAACATACCAGCAAGACGATGGACAGGTGAGCTAAAACAAGCCAACTTACAAGACACAGAAAATGGGGATAAATTCAGTGAAACCTGGGTCACATCTTCCACTGAGAGGTAGACAAGGGTGACGCTGGCCTTGGGCAGGTAAACAACCACACAGATATGCTTTGAAAACAAAACTCATGGCTGGGCGCGGTGGCTCACGCTTGTAATCCCAGCACTTTGGGAGGCTGAGGTGGGCGGATCACAAGGTCAGGAGATCGAGACCACGGTGAAACCCTGTCTCTACTAAAAATACAAAAAAATCAGCCGGGCGTGGTGGCGGGCGCCTGTAGTCCCAGCTGCTCGGAGAGGCTGAGGCAGGAGAATGGCGTGAACCCGGGAGGCAGAGCTTGCAGTGAGCCGAGATTGTGCCACTGCACTCCAACCTGGGCGACAGAGCGAGACTCCGTCTCAAAAAAAAATAAATAAATAAAAAATAAAGAACTTTGTAGCTGGCAAGAGACATTTAATGCAGATGAGCTGATCTGATAGACAACTCCTGGACATGTGCTGCATAGCTTGGTGTGAGTTTGCCACACCTGCTTTGAGTTCAATGTCCTGACAGTCAGTCCAGGGTGGCACGGGCATGGCCTGAGACTAGGAAGAGGGCAAAGCTCACTGACGCACCCCATGCCTGTGCTTCAGACTCGATTCCAGAGTGATTGAAATCTACATTGATATATAGGTTCCACCCACAGTGATGGCAACTCTCAGCCCAACCAGGGGCACAAGGCCCAGAGATTATGGGGACTACCTGGGACATGAAGTGGAGCTTTATCACCTTCACAATGGAGTACTCACTGCCTATGTCAAGAGCCAAGCCGACTTGCTGTTCCTCTACTGAGTGAAAGGTGCTCCTGTCAGACTGGTATGAGGCAGATATGCCAGGAGGAATTGAGAGAGTCGAATCACCTTCATCCCAGGATTCCTGGGGGGCTTCCTCCTCTTCAGACTCCTGCAGATTCCTGATGAGCCAGGCAGGACAGGGATGACAGAAGATACAACCAACAGAGATTAGACAACAAAACCTTCCAGATGATCTGGTGGGAGACAGAATGGAGTTGTCACAGAAACCAAAGGCATCTTTCCTTCAAGAGAAATAAAACTATCCTTCTAACTGCAGGCTGCAGGGTGACTGCTCTGAGGACCGAACAAAAATGGGCAGCATGTGCTCAGTACATTTGCCACAGATGAGCCAATGCAGGGCACCCAGACTCTCCCTGTAAACTACCATCATGACTTGCAGCACAGAGAACTAACACAGGGCTTCAACTACTTCCTATAAATTGGGTTGAATTTTACATGCAGCATTCAAGTGAACAGAGCTCTTGAGGCAGTGCAGACATAGATCTTGTGTATTAAGGTTCCCCTTTTTCTAATATTTTGATATAATATGTTTATTTCTTCAATTTCTTTGCTTGCACAAATACTAGCAAACATACTAACACACAATAAGCAGAAAGCATATATACATTCTCTCCCTGGATTTAAACACATGGGAGAGAACAGGCAACACCAAGAAATCCCTGTTTGAAGGTCTGGAGTGGACCTCCAGCAATCTCCACCAGACCTGCGGCTGAGGGACCTCACTGTTGAAAGGAAAACTAACAAACAGAAAGGAATCAACATCAACAGAAGGACATCTTCACCAAAACCCCATCTGTAGGTCACCAGCATCAAAGACCAAAAGTAGATAAAACCACAAAGATGTGGAGAAACTGGAGCAGAAAAGCTGAAAATTCTAAAAACCAGAGAACCCCTTCTCCTCCAAAGGATCACAGCTCCTCACCAGCAATGGAACAAAGCAGGACGGAGAATAACTTTGATGAGCTGACAGAAGTAGGCTTCAGAAGTCGGTAATAACAAACTTCTCCGAGCTAAAGGAGGATGTGCAAACCCATCGCAAGGAAGCTAAAAACCTTGAAAAAAGATTGGACGAATGGCTAACTAGAACAAACAATGTAGAGAAGACCTTAAATGACCTGATGGAGCTGAAAACCATGGCAAGAGAACTAAGTGATGCATGCACAAGCTTCAGTAGCCGATTCGATCAAGTGGAAGAAAGGGTATTAGTGATTGAAGATCAAACTAATGAAATGAAGTGAGAAGAGCAGTTTAGAGAAAAATGAGTAAAAAGAAATGAACAAAGCCTCCAATAAATATGGGACTATGTGAAAAGACCAAATCTACGTTTGATTGGTGTACCCGAAAGTGACGGGGAGAATGGAACCAAGCTGGAAAACACTTCAGGATATTATCCAGGAGAACTTCCCCAACCTAGCAAGGCAGGCCAACATTCAAATTCAGGAAATACAGAGAACACCACAAAGATACTCCTCGAGAAGAGCAACTCCAAGACACATAATTGTCAGATTCACCAAAGTTGAAGTAAAGGAAAAAAGGTTAAGGGCAGCGAGAGAGAAAGGTCGGGTTACCCAATAAAGGAAGCCCACCAGAATAGCAGTGGATCTCTCTGCAGAAACCCTACAAGCCAGAAGAGAGTGAGGGCCAATATTCGACGTTCATAAAGAAAAGAATTTTCAACACAGAATTTCATATCCAGCCAAACTAAGCTTCATAAGTGAAGGAGAAATAAAATCCTTTACAGACAAGCAAATGCTGAGAGATTTTTGTCACCACCAGGCCTGCCTTACAAGAGCTCCTGAAGGAAGAACTAAACATGGAAAGGAACAACCAGTACCAGCCAATCACTGCAAAAACATGCCGAATTGTAAAGACCATCGATGCTAGGAAGAAAGTGCATCAACTAACGGCAAAATAACCAGCTCACATCATCATGACAGGATCAAATTCACACATAACAATACTAACCTTAAATGTAAATGGGCTAAATGCCCCAATTAAAAGACACAGACTGGCAAATTGGATAAGGAGTCAAGACCTATCAGTGTGCTGTATTCAGGAGACCCATCTCACGTGCAGAGACACACATAGGCTCAAAATAAAGGGATGGAGGAAGATCTACCAAGCAAATGGAAAGCAAAAAAAAGCAGGGGTTGCAATCATAGTCTCTGATAAAACAGACTTTAAACCAAGAAAGATCAAAAGAGACAAAGAAGGCCATTACATAATGGTAAAGGGATCAATTCAACATGAAAAGTTAACTATCCTAAATGTACATGTATCCAATACAGGAGCACCCAGATTCATAAATCAAGTCCTGAGAGACCTAAAAAGAGACTTAGACTCCCACACAATAATCATGGGAGACTTTAACACCCCACTGTCAATATTAGACAGATCAATGAGACAGAAGGTTCACAAGGATATCCAGGACTTGAACTCAGCTCTGCACCAAGCAGACCTAATAGACATCTACAGAACTCTCCACCCCAAATCAACAGAATATACATTCGTCTCAGCATCACATCACACTGATTCCAAAATTGACCACATAGTTGGAACTAAAGCACTCCTCAGCAAATGAAAAAGAACAAAAATCACAACAAACTGTCTCTCAGACCACAGTGCAATCAAATTAGAACTCAGGATTAAGAAACTCACTCAAAACCACACAACTACATGGAAACTGAACAACCTGCTCCTGAATGACTACTAGGTAAATAACCAAATGGAGGCAGAAATAAAGATGTTCTTTGAAACCAATGAGAACAAAGACACAACATACCAGAATCTCTGGGACACATTTAAAGCAGTGTGGAGAGGGAAATTTCTAGCACTAAATGCCCACAAGAGAAAGGAAAGATCTAAAATCAACACCTTAATATCACAATTAAAAGAACTAGAGAAGCAAGAGCAAACAAATTCAAAAGCTAGCAGAAGGCAAGAAATAACTAAGATCAGAGCAGAAGTGAAGGAGATAGAGACACAAAAAACCCTTCAAAAAAATCAGTGAATCCAGGAGCTGGTTTTTTGAAAAGATCACCAAGAAATCCCTGTTTGGCTAGTTCACCTGGCTCATCTGATTGCAGGTTCCTATCTTGAGAGGACTACGAACTTAAAACCAACACAAGGGCCACAAATGATGTACAACCTTGTTAATAAGGAAAACTTGTAGCTGGGTGAATGGAAGAAAAAGTTCTATTCATTGCTTCCTCATTTTCTCTAAATCTACAATCTCCAGCTGCCACTATTGAATTAACAGCCCACAATTCCACAGCATTACCTGGGAGACACTGGCCCTTTTTCTTCCTCTTCCTCATGATCATTTTCATTTTCTGTGAATAAATTCAGAGAAGCAGGTCACATTAAGCAATTCACACTTCACATATGACCAAATCAGTGTCCAGTCATAGCACAAGGACATAACTATTCTCAGTGCAAGAATATGGATTCTGACAGGAGTATTCTAGGGTGCCCTAGATTAACTCTGTTGAGAAGTAGAAACCCTGCTTTCCAGACCCACAGGCCAAAATTTCCCTCTATGGGTAGACCATAATGCCATATTCCCTGCCTGAGTCTATACAAAGTTAAACAAAACTTTTCCCCCCAAATCGCCAACAATTGGTCAAACAATTTTCTAGGAGTGTTGTTGCAATACTGACTTATATCACCAGGTAACATGGACATTAAGTGTTTAGAGGGACCTACACATGAAATTCGACTGATAGATAAATTCTAACAATTCTTGCATTAAAAAGAATCTGTGATTTGGGAGGTCAAGGCAGGTGAATCATTTGAGGTCATGAGTTCAAGACCAGCCTGGCCAACATGAGGGAACCCCGTCTCTACTAAAAATACAAAAATTAGCTAGATGTGGCGCTGAGCACCTGTGGTACCAGCGACTCAGGAGGCTGAGGCAGGAGAATCTCTTGAACCCAGGAGGCGGAAGTTGCAGCAAGCCAAAATGGAGCCACTGCACTCAAGCCTGGGTGACAGAGCGAGAATACATCACAAAAAAAAAAAGAGAGAGAGAATCTATGATGCTACAAAGAAACATTGGGTCAGCCATTGCATTGATGGGGTGGAGAACCAGGGTCCAGCCTTGCTTTATGGAACAATATCAGCAAAGTAAAAAAGAAAAGTTTCTGTCCTGATTTCAAGGTGACTGTGCAGCTAACCAAGCTGACTTAAAGGAGATCAAGATTAAAGCTGAGAGGCTGGGCGCGGTGGCTCACGCCTGTAATCCCAACACTTTGGGAGGCCGAGGTGGGCGGATCACGAGGTCAGGAGATTGAGACCATCCTGACTAACACGTTGAAACCCCGCCTCTACTAAAACAAAAAAAGAAAAAAAAGAAAAAAGGAAGATTAAAGCTGAGAGCAGTGAAGCCTGGGGAACAATACTTCCAAATACAAAGGCAAGGCTGCCAGTCTCCTTAAAAAGGCATAGAAACTCCAAGGACATTGTTCAGGGACAGACGACTTAATCACATGTGACAAGAGATACTGAATCGAAGCTACGAGGCCTCACAGATACTTCCTGTGTACCTCTTCCACTCAGGTGACTATGATATTGAGACACTTGTCTGGGGTCCAGTAACTTGACACTGGGGACTGAGAGACAAAGACATGACAGGAGCTGAGAAGGACAGAAAACCCCCCTGATATCGCTGTATAGAATCCCATCATAGATTTTATTAAAAGCAATTTGTGTGTATAGAGCCTGTCTTCAGAGTTTGTCTTCCTCAGCATAGGAAAAGGTGTGAGGCAAAGGAAAATAGAGGCTACCTGGGAAAATGTCTACAGCATCCAACCATTCATCATGAGAGGATGAGTCAATGAGAGTTGAGTAGATTTGGTCTTCCTCAAATGTGATTTTGGTGTTCCCGTGAGGCTGGTTGGACTCACAAGGGCCGTGGCTATTGGAACAAGTGACGGCACATTCCTCCAGTGAGTCCTCAGGGACTTCCTTTTCTTCAGCCTTCCACACCTCCCTGATGAGCCAGGTGGGAAAGAGATGACAGAAGATTAAACACAGAGGGACTGGACCCCAGGGAGTCCTGGCTGGTGTTGACGGGAGGCATTAAGAGAGTGGCCCCAGAAAGCAAACAGGAGGTTCCCTTTAAGAGGGAACAGGCAATCCTCTTCTCTCTGCAACAGAGCATGGCTGCCATGGGAGCCAGAGAGGAAGAGAGCAGCTGGTGTTCACCGCACTGGACAGATAGGAGCCGAGGAGGACGAAGGCTCAGCTATCCCTGTACGGTACAGGCATGACACCCGCCACACACAGAGAAACGCAACAGCAGCCACACCCTGTGTCTAAGCTGGGTTGAATTTCACATACTGTGGCCAAGGGAATGCAGGCTTTCGGCCCATCGTAGATGCCAGAGAGGGCGTGCCTCCTAGACCTTTTTCATATGTTACCACCCATTACTTGCTCCCGATTATTCAGTGTTACCTGGGGGCACATAATTCCTCTACTATCTCAGCCTCCTCAACTTTAACATCTTCATCCTCGTCTTCGTAACTGGCTGTAAATACAGAAGTGTTCATTCAGATATTTCCCACTTCACACTCTGCAAGCGCAGTCAGCCCAGTGTGCACAGAGACATGAACATCTAGGCATGGGTCACTGTTCAGCTGAAAGCTCTCATGTTTTATCTTTAACAAAATGCCCTGGCATGGTTTCCTGACCCATCAGGCAATGCCTTTCTGATCTGGGGGGCCACCATCAAGATGTGGCCAAATATTGAAAAGACCTTTTGCTCCCCATATGATGGAGGCTTCTGCAGCCTCTCTCTGGACTTTGGCGGCTGTCTCCCCCATCCCGCTACAGGTCTGATTCCCAGGCACAGGCTTGGTGTCCTGTCACGGTTCACATTTCAAACCTCATTCTTTCTCTTAGGAGAGGACAAACTTGTCCTACAGTCCTCTATGCATCAGGAGACTTCACCGGCCCTCCCTCATGTGGCTTCTGCCGTGTTATTCAGGGACATTCTCTCTATGGGGAGGGCTCTGGTCTGAAGCACTTCCTACCACCAAATGCCCCCACATCAAGTGCCTTCTGCAGCACCACACGGTAAGGGGCTTTATCTCATTTTGAAAGGCAGTCTTAAGTGTTCCCACATTTGGATGCTTCAGACACTTGCAAGAGACAATTTGCGTGCCTCTGCAGATGGAGACAGAGAAACTCAGGAAGGATAAATCACTCACTCACTCACCGACAGTTACTAAGAACACTGCCAAAGAGACAGCCTGAGAACCTGCCTTCTGAGTCCAGAGCTCTTTTCACTCTAACAAGCGCCCTCCTGTCGCAGCCTCCTTCCTGTCCTTTAAAACTAGAAACGTGCTGCTTCTTGCTCCAAAGACCACCTTCCATCAAGGAAGGAGGGACATTTGCAATACTGTGACCTCCAACCCCATGGGTTTCCCATCTCTGTTCTTACCCAGGAAGTCCTGGTCATGTCATGGCCACATACGTTTAGTGGAAAAAAACACCACCGCTACAACTGTCATTGTGAAAGTATGGAGGTCTGGAGTCTCTCATAAGCCTGGGGTTTTGGGTCATCAGGACCTGTGGCCACCTTACCTGGGCTGAGCTTTCGGACGAGGCGCTGTGCCAGCCTACATCCCTCAGCCAGCTGTTCTCGGAGGTCCCACCCCTGGGACTCGTCCGGCTCATCCGGGGTGAGAAGGGCCTGGAGATGCCGAATCAACGAGCGGGCGGCATCTCTCCCTTCCCGTAACTTCACGCTTAACTGGGTCAGCTCCCGTTCCCGAGAGAAAACCAGGACTTCATATTGCCTAAGGTGAGATAGTAGAGAAAATGTAACAGCGGAAAGGGGATGAGCGATCAGTTCTAATATTGCGACACAGATTTCTGAGACAATGTCCTCAAGGAGACCTCCAAGCACAAGGTCAGCACGTGTTTAAAGAAATGCCTGCGGCCAAGAGGAAGAATAAAAAACGGTTCACAGGCTTCCTCCACACGAGAGAGGGCTCCTGGAAGATCCTCCACGATGCTCCATTCATCTGTCTCTTCGGTCAACAAAAGTAGGTCCCTTCCTAATTCAGTTTCAAAAAGA
Source organism: Nomascus leucogenys (assembly GCF_006542625.1). Classification (NCBI taxonomy): domain Eukaryota; kingdom Metazoa; phylum Chordata; class Mammalia; order Primates; family Hylobatidae; genus Nomascus; species Nomascus leucogenys. Next base: position 18,978,856 of record NC_044404.1, read on the forward strand.
CATCCATCCTTTCAGTTCCTCACTCTGCCCACGGACATTTCCATGTGCATATACACATAGTGCATCTTGCAGCGACTAGATACAAAGCCATGGACAGAAACGAGGCCAGGTGCAGATGGGGCCAATTGAAAAGATGAAAGAAAAGAATGACAGGCTCGAGAAGGCAACATTGATGGAGTGAAAGGATGAGAAGCCGCAGTCAGTCAGGAGGTGAGTCTGACTAAGGGTAAGTGGGGTGGTGATGGCACATCATTTTGAGTATACTGAATGCTGCTGGGTGGTTCCCACTCCTTTGGTTACTTTTGTGTTATGCGCATTTCACCTCAGCCATTACTTGTTTGAAAAACGGAAAGTAAGGCTCTGAGAAACAACTGCAACCCCTAACTTATTATCATCTTTGTTCTCTGCTTGATAAATCTTTGTGTGTCATGAGCCTGCCATGGCAATTCCTGCCCTTCCCCTGGCCCAGCTTAGCTCTTATTTCTCCCCGCCGAGCTGCTGTACTTCAGAGATTTACACACCTGCCCACCTGCCTGCCCCCACGGGGCCCCCTCACCTGAGCTGCTCCGAAAGCTCCTCTTCCGTGAACAGCCGCTCATCCCGCAGCGGAGACTTCATGAGGTCTTTGCCGTCTTCCGACTCTGAGAAAAGACAGACACGCCTGCCTCAGTGAAAGCCTGGACATGCTGCTCTCGTCACTGCCTACAGGGCGGGAGCCAGGTCCATCCCAAGGACAAAACTGTCCCCAGTACCCGGCTCTCGCCAGGGATTTCCACATCTTTACTCCTCAGTCTCCCGACTTTCTGGCATCTGGTCCTCCAAAATTTAGAGACGAAGAAACAGAAACTCAAGGCACGTCAAGGAAGTTGACAAGATGATTCAACCACAATTCAGTGGAGTCAGAATTCACAGCCCCTGAGGTCTGACTCTGAGTGCGGGGCCACTTTCCCAAGCCTTGCAGCCTCCCCTCTAAAACACTGCACTGAGGCATGAAGCAGTGATTTCCTGTACAGTCGGGAAGGCCCCTCGGACTATGGGACCGATGGTTTCCCTTTTACTGGGAATTTCAAGGACAAATATGTCAAACATCTTAAACATCTTTGATTTCCAAATCATATCTTCGGATGGTCATCTCTGCCTTCTCACTGGACCAAGGGCCCGCAGATACCACCATGCTGACGTTTGTGGCAGAAGAGGTGGGGCCAGGGACTGGGGAGAAGACACCCAAACACATGATGGGTTAAAAACTGGTGAAATCAAGTAGGTTTAATCAGGACTGAGGGACGTCACTGCAGCCTCGCCCACTTCTTTGAAGACGTTGTCTCCCTGGTTTCACTCTTCTCTTCTCCAGTCTTGATCTCCTTTAAGTCAACTTGTCTTAGCTACGCAGTCACCTTGAAACCAGGACATAAGCACTTCTACCCTTTTCTTGCTTATAAGTTTCTACAAAGTAAGGCTGGGCCCTGAGTTGTTGACCCCATGAGCGGCCAATGTTTGTGTGTAGCACAACAGACTGTTTTTTGTTTTTCAAATTTTTTTGTTTGTTTGGTTGGTTTTTGGTTTTTTGTTTTTTTGTTTGAGACGGAGTCTCACTCTGTCGCCCAGGCTGGAGTGCAGTGGCGCGACCTCAGCTCACTGCAACCTGTGCCCTCCCGGGTTCAAGCGATTCGCGTGCCTCGGCCTCCCAAGTAGCTGGGATGACAGGCGCCAACCACCATGCCAGCTAATTTTTGTCTTTTTAGTAGAGATGGGGGTTTCGCCACGTTGGCCAGGCTGGTTTCGAACTCCTGACCTCAGGTGATTTGCCCACCTCGGCCTCCCAAACTGCTGGGATTAAAGATGTGAGCCAGCCCCCCTGGCCGGAGACTTCTTATTAGTAGCTAAGACAAGCCAATGAAAAGGAGAGAGAGTCTAGCCTGAGAGTAGTGAATGAGGGTGGGAGGATGGTCTGAGCCAATCCTCCCACCTAAACCTCCTGAGCAGTTGGGACTATAGGCACGCAGCACCATGCCTGGCTAGTTGTTTGTATTCTTTGTAAAGATGGGTTTCACCATCTTGTCCAGGCTGTTCTTGAACCCCTGAACTCAAATGATCCTCCCACTTGGGCCTCCCAAAGTGCTGTGATTATACGTGTGAGTCACCGCACCTAGCTCCATCCTAGTTTCTGACTAAACCAGTATGTATGTATACAGCCTGGTCTCACAATTCATCTTCCATAGCCTAGACAGAGGTATGAGACACAAGGAAAATAGAGGCTACCTGGGAGAAGGTTTGGAGCATCCTGCCCTTCATCATCAGAGGATGCACTGCCTACAACTAGAGGTGGGCCGACTTGGTCTTCCTCAAATGTGATTTTGGTGTTCCCGTGAGGCTGGTTGGACTCACAAGGGCCGTGGCTATTGGAACAAGTGACGGCACATTCCTCCAGTGAGTCCTCAGGGACTTCCATTTCTTCAGCCTTCCGCACCTCCCTGATGAGCCAGGTGGGAAAGAGATGACAGAAGATTAAACACAGAGGGACTGGACCCCAGGGAGTCCTGGCTGGTGTTGACAGGAGGCATTAAGAGAGTGGCCCCAGAAAGCAAACAGGAGGTTCCCTTTAAGAGGGAACAGGCAATCCTCTTCTCTCTGCAACAGAGCATGGCTGCCATGGGAGCCAGAGAGGAAGAGAGCAACTGGTGTTCACCGCACTGGACAGATAGGAGCCGAGGAGGACGAAGGCTCAGCTATCCCTGTACGGTACAGGCATGACACCCGCCACACACAGAGAAACGCAACAGCAGCCACACCCTGTGTCTAAGCTGGGTTGAATTTCACATACTGTGGCCAAGGGAATGCAGGCTTTCGGCCCATCGTAGATGCCAGAGAGGGCGTGCCTCCTAGACCTTTTTCATATGTTACCACCCATTACTTGCTCCCGATTATTCAGTGTTACCTGGGGGCACATAATTCCTCTACTATCTCAGCCTCCTCAACTTTAACATCTTCATCCTCGTCTTCGTAACTGGCTGTAAATACAGAAGTGTTCATTCAGATATTTCCCACTTCACACTCTGCAAGCGCAGTCAGCCCAGTGTGCACAGAGACATGAACATCTAGGCATGGGTCACTGTTCAGCTGAAAGCTCTCATGTTTTATCTTTAACAAAATGCCCTGGCATGGTTTCCTGACCCATCAGGCAATGCCTTTCTGATCTGGGGGGCCACCATCAAGATGTGGCCAAATATTGAAAAGACCTTTTGCTCCCCATATGATGGAGGCTTCTGCAGCCTCTCTCTGGACTTTGGCGGCTGTCTCCCCCATCCCGCTACAGGTCTGATTCCCAGGCACAGGCTTGGTGTCCTGTCACGGTTCACATTTCAAACCTCATTCTTTCTCTTAGGAGAGGACAAACTTGTCCTACAGTCCTCTATGCATCAGGAGACTTCACCGGCCCTCCCTCATGTGGCTTCTGCCGTGTTATTCAGGGACATTCTCTCTATGGGGAGGGCTCTGGTCTGAAGCACTTCCTACCACCAAATGCCCCCACATCAAGTGCCTTCTGCAGCACCACACGGTAAGGGGCTTTATCTCATTTTGAAAGGCAGTCTTAAGTGTTCCCACATTTGGATGCTTCAGACACTTGCAAGAGACAATTTGCGTGCCTCTGCAGATGGAGACAGAGAAACTCAGGAAGGATAAATCACTCACTCACTCACCGACAGTTACTAAGAACACTGCCAAAGAGACAGCCTGAGAACCTGCCTTCTGAGTCCAGAGCTCTTTTCACTCTAACAAGCGCCCTCCTGTCGCAGCCTCCTTCCTGTCCTTTAAAACTAGAAACGTGCTGCTTCTTGCTCCAAAGACCACCTTCCATCAAGGAAGGAGGGACATTTGCAATACTGTGACCTCCAACCCCATGGGTTTCCCATCTCTGTTCTTACCCAGGAAGTCCTGGTCATGTCATGGCCACATACGTTTAGTGGAAAAAAACACCACCGCTACAACTGTCATTGTGAAAGTATGGAGGTCTGGAGTCTCTCATAAGCCTGGGGTTTTGGGTCATCAGGACCTGTGGCCACCTTACCTGGGCTGAGCTTTCGGACGAGGCGCTGTGCCAGCCTACATCCCTCAGCCAGCTGTTCTCGGAGGTCCCACCCCTGGGACTCGTCCGGCTCATCCGGGGTGAGAAGGGCCTGGAGATGCCGAATCAACGAGCGGGCGGCATCTCTCCCTTCCCGTAACTTCACGCTTAACTGGGTCAGCTCCCGTTCCCGAGAGAAAACCAGGACTTCATATTGCCTAAGGTGAGATAGTAGAGAAAATGTAACAGCGGAAAGGGGATGAGCGATCAGTTCTAATATTGCGACACAGATTTCTGAGACAATGTCCTCAAGGAGACCTCCAAGCACAAGGTCAGCACGTGTTTAAAGAAATGCCTGCGGCCAAGAGGAAGAATAAAAAACGGTTCACAGGCTTCCTCCACACGAGAGAGGGCTCCTGGAAGATCCTCCACGATGCTCCATTCATCTGTCTCTTCGGTCAACAAAAGTAGGTCCCTTCCTAATTCAGTTTCAAAAAGACATCCATCCTTTCAGTTCCTCACTCTGCCCACGGACATTTCCATGTGCATATACACATAGTGCATCTTGCAGCGACTAGATACAAAGCCATGGACAGAAACGAGGCCAGGTGCAGATGGGGCCAATTGAAAAGATGAAAGAAAAGAATGACAGGCTCGAGAAGGCAACATTGATGGAGTGAAAGGATGAGAAGCCGCAGTCAGTCAGGAGGTGAGTCTGACTAAGGGTAAGTGGGGTGGTGATGGCACATCATTTTGAGTATACTGAATGCTGCTGGGTGGTTCCCACTCCTTTGGTTACTTTTGTGTTATGCGCATTTCACCTCAGCCATTACTTGTTTGAAAAACGGAAAGTAAGGCTCTGAGAAACAACTGCAACCCCTAACTTATTATCATCTTTGTTCTCTGCTTGATAAATCTTTGTGTGTCATGAGCCTGCCATGGCAATTCCTGCCCTTCCCCTGGCCCAGCTTAGCTCTTATTTCTCCCCGCCGAGCTGCTGTACTTCAGAGATTTACACACCTGCCCACCTGCCTGCCCCCACGGGGCCCCCTCACCTGAGCTGCTCCGAAAGCTCCTCTTCCGTGAACAGCCGCTCATCCCGCAGCGGAGACTTCATGAGGTCTTTGCCGTCTTCCGACTCTGAGAAAAGACAGACACGCCTGCCTCAGTGAAAGCCTGGACATGCTGCTCTCGTCACTGCCTACAGGGCGGGAGCCAGGTCCATCCCAAGGACAAAACTGTCCCCAGTACCCGGCTCTCGCCAGGGATTTCCACATCTTTACTCCTCAGTCTCCCGACTTTCTGGCATCTGGTCCTCCAAAATTTAGAGACGAAGAAACAGAAACTCAAGGCACGTCAAGGAAGTTGACAAGATGATTCAACCACAATTCAGTGGAGTCAGAATTCACAGCCCCTGAGGTCTGACTCTGATGCGGGGCCACTTTCCCAAGCCTTGCAGCCTCCCCTCTAAAACACTGCACTGAGGCATGAAGCAGTGATTTCCTGTACAGTCGGGAAGGCCCCTCGGACTATGGGACCGATGGTTTCCCTTTTACTGGGAATTTCAAGGACAAATATGTCAAACATCTTAAACATCTTTGATTTCCAAATCATATCTTCGGATGGTCATCTCTGCCTTCTCACTGGACCAAGGGCCCGCAGATACCACCATGCTGACGTTTGTGGCAGAAGAGGTGGGGCCAGGGACTGGGGAGAAGACACCCAAACACATGATGGGTTAAAAACTGGTGAAATCAAGTAGGTTTAATCAGGACTGAGGGACGTCACTGCAGCCTCGCCCACTTCTTTGAAGACGTTGTCTCCCTGGTTTCACTCTTCTCTTCTCCAGTCTTGATCTCCTTTAAGTCAACTTGTCTTAGCTACGCAGTCACCTTGAAACCAGGACATAAGCACTTCTACCCTTTTCTTGCTTATAAGTTTCTACAAAGTAAGGCTGGGCCCTGAGTTGTTGACCCCATGAGCGGCCAATGTTTGTGTGTAGCACAACAGACTGTTTTTTGTTTTTCAAATTTTTTTGTTTGTTTGGTTGGTTTTTGGTTTTTTGTTTTTTTGTTTGAGACGGAGTCTCACTCTGTCGCCCAGGCTGGAGTGCAGTGGCGCGACCTCAGCTCACTGCAACCTGTGCCCTCCCGGGTTCAAGCGATTCGCGTGCCTCGGCCTCCCAAGTAGCTGGGATGACAGGCGCCAACCACCATGCCAGCTAATTTTTGTCTTTTTAGTAGAGATGGGGGTTTCGCCACGTTGGCCAGGCTGGTTTCGAACTCCTGACCTCAGGTGATTTGCCCACCTCGGCCTCCCAAACTGCTGGGATTAAAGATGTGAGCCAGCCCCCCTGGCCGGAGACTTCTTATTAGTAGCTAAGACAAGCCAATGAAAAGGACAGAGAGTCTAGCCTGAGAGTAGTGAATGAGGGTGGGAGGATGGTCTGAGCCAATCCTCCCACCTAAACCTCCTGAGCAGTTGGGACTATAGGCACGCAGCACCATGCCTGGCTAGTTGTTTGTATTCTTTGTAAAGATGGGTTTCACCATCTTGTCCAGGCTGTTCTCGAACCCCTGAACTCAAATGATCCTCCCACTTGGGCCTCCCAAAGTGCTGTGATTATACGTGTGAGTCACCGCACCTAGCTCCATCCTAGTTTCTGACTAAACCAGTATGTATGTATACAGCCTGGTCTCACAATTCATCTTCCATAGCCTAGACAGAGGTATGAGACACAAGGAAAATAGAGGCTACCTGGGAGAAGGTTTGGAGCATCCTGCCCTTCATCATCAGAGGATGCACTGCCTACAACTAGAGGTGGGCCGACTTGGTCTTCCTCAAATGTGATTTTGGTGTTCCCGTGAGGCTGGTTGGACTCACAAGGGCCGTGGCTATTGGAACAAGTGACGGCACATTCCTCCAGTGAGTCCTCAGGGACTTCCATTTCTTCAGCCTTCCGCACCTCCCTGATGAGCCAGGTGGGAAAGAGATGACAGAAGATTAAACACAGAGGGACTGGACCCCAGGGAGTCCTGGCTGGTGTTGACAGGAGGCATTAAGAGAGTGGCCCCAGAAAGCAAACAGGAGGTTCCCTTTAAGAGGGAACAGGCAATCCTCTTCTCTCTGCAACAGAGCATGGCTGCCATGGGAGCCAGAGAGGAAGAGAGCAGCTGGTGTTCACTGCAGTGGACAGATAGGAGCCGAGGAGGACGAAGGCTCAGCTATCCCTGTACGGTACAGGCATGACACCCGCCACACACAGAGAAACGCAACAGCAGCCACACCCTGTGTCTAAGCTGGGTTGAATTTCACATACTGTGGCCAAGGGAATGCAGGCTTTCGGCCCATCGTAGATGCCAGAGAGGGCGTGCCTCCTAGACCTTTTTCATATGTTACCACCCATTACTTGCTCCCGATTATTCAGTGTTACCTGGGGGCACATAATTCCTCTACTATCTCAGCCTCCTCAACTTTAACATCTTCATCCTCGTCTTCGTAACTGGCTGTAAATACAGAAGTGTTCATTCAGATATTTCCCACTTCACACTCTGCAAGCGCAGTCAGCCCAGTGTGCACAGAGACATGAACATCTAGGCATGGGTCACTGTTCAGCTGAAAGCTCTCATGTTTTATCTTTAACAAAATGCCCTGGCATGGTTTCCTGACCCATCAGGCAATGCCTTTCTGATCTGGGGGGCCACCATCAAGATGTGGCCAAATATTGAAAAGACCTTTTGCTCCCCATATGATGGAGGCTTCTGCAGCCTCTCTCTGGACTTTGGCGGCTGTCTCCCCCATCCCGCTACAGGTCTGATTCCCAGGCACAGGCTTGGTGTCCTGTCACGGTTCACATTTCAAACCTCATTCTTTCTCTTAGGAGAGGACAAACTTGTCCTACAGTCCTCTATGCATCAGGAGACTTCACCGGCCCTCCCTCATGTGGCTTCTGCCGTGTTATTCAGGGACATTCTCTCTATGGGGAGGGCTCTGGTCTGAAGCACTTCCTACCACCAAATGCCCCCACATCAAGTGCCTTCTGCAGCACCACACGGTAAGGGGCTTTATCTCATTTTGAAAGGCAGTCTTAAGTGTTCCCACATTTGGATGCTTCAGACACTTGCAAGAGACAATTTGCGTGCCTCTGCAGATGGAGACAGAGAAACTCAGGAAGGATAAATCACTCACTCACTCACCGACAGTTACTAAGAACACTGCCAAAGAGACAGCCTGAGAACCTGCCTTCTGAGTCCAGAGCTCTTTTCACTCTAACAAGCGCCCTCCTGTCGCAGCCTCCTTCCTGTCCTTTAAAACTAGAAACGTGCTGCTTCTTGCTCCAAAGACCACCTTCCATCAAGGAAGGAGGGACATTTGCAATACTGTGACCTCCAACCCCATGGGTTTCCCATCTCTGTTCTTACCCAGGAAGTCCTGGTCATGTCATGGCCACATACGTTTAGTGGAAAAAAACACCACCGCTACAACTGTCATTGTGAAAGTATGGAGGTCTGGAGTCTCTCATAAGCCTGGGGTTTTGGGTCATCAGGACCTGTGGCCACCTTACCTGGGCTGAGCTTTCGGACGAGGCGCTGTGCCAGCCTACATCCCTCAGCCAGCTGTTCTCGGAGGTCCCACCCCTGGGACTCGTCCGGCTCATCCGGAGTGAGAAGGGCCTGGAGATGCCGAATCAACGAGCGGGCGGCGTCTCTCCCTTCCCGTAACTTCACGCTTAACTGGGTCAGCTCCCGTTCCCGAGAGAAAACCAGGACTTCATATTGCCTGAGGTGAGATTAGTAGAGAAAATTTAACAGCGGAAAGGGGATGAGCGATCAGTTCTAATATTGCGACACAGATTTCTGAGACAATGTCCTCAAGGAGACCTCCAAGCACAAGGTCAGCACGTGTTTAAAGAAATGCCTGCGGCCAAGAGGAAGAATAAAAAACGGTTCACAGGCTTCCTCCACACGAGAGAGGGCTCCTGGAAGATCCTCCACGATGCTCCATTCATCTGTCTCTTCGGTCAACAAAAGTAGGTCCCTTCCTAATTCAGTTTCAAAAAGACATCCATCCTTTCAGTTCCTCACTCTGCCCACGGACATTTCCATGTGCATATACACATAGTGCATCTTGCAGCGACTAGATACAAAGCCATGGACAGAAACGAGGCCAGGTGCAGATGGGGCCAATTGAAAAGATGAAAGAAAAGAATGACAGGCTCGAGAAGGCAACATTGATGGAGTGAAAGGATGAGAAGCCGCAGTCAGTCAGGAGGTGAGTCTGACTAAGGGTAAGTGGGGTGGTGATGGCACATCATTTTGAGTATACTGAATGCTGCTGGGTGGTTCCCACTCCTTTGGTTACTTTTGTGTTATGCGCATTTCACCTCAGCCATTACTTGTTTGAAAAACGGAAAGTAAGGCTCTGAGAAACAACTGCAACCCCTAACTTATTATCATCTTTGTTCTCTGCTTGATAAATCTTTGTGTGTCATGAGCCTGCCATGGCAATTCCTGCCCTTCCCCTGGCCCAGCTTAGCTCTTATTTCTCCCCGCCGAGCTGCTGTACTTCAGAGATTTACACACCTGCCCACCTGCCTGCCCCCACGGGGCCCCCTCACCTGAGCTGCTCCGAAAGCTCCTCTTCCGTGAACAGCCGCTCATCCCGCAGCGGAGACTTCATGAGGTCTTTGCCGTCTTCCGACTCTGAGAAAAGACAGACACGCCTGCCTCAGTGAAAGCCTGGACATGCTGCTCTCGTCACTGCCTACAGGGCGGGAGCCAGGTCCATCCCAAGGACAAAACTGTCCCCAGTACCCGGCTCTCGCCAGGGATTTCCACATCTTTACTCCTCAGTCTCCCGACTTTCTGGCATCTGGTCCTCCAAAATTTAGAGACGAAGAAACAGAAACTCAAGGCACGTCAAGGAAGTTGACAAGATGATTCAACCACAATTCAGTGGAGTCAGAATTCACAGCCCCTGAGGTCTGACTCTGAGTGCGGGGCCACTTTCCCAAGCCTTGCAGCCTCCCCTCTAAAACACTGCACTGAGGCATGAAGCAGTGATTTCCTGTACAGTCGGGAAGGCCCCTCGGACTATGGGACCGATGGTTTCCCTTTTACTGGGAATTTCAAGGACAAATATGTCAAACATCTTAAACATCTTTGATTTCCAAATCATATGCGACGTGGCGAAGAGGTGGGGCCAGGGACTGGGGAGAAGACACCCAAACACATGATGGGTTAAAAACTGGTGAAATCAAGTAGGTTTAATCAGGACTGAGGACGTCACTGCAGCCTCGCCACTTCTTTGAAGACGTTGTCTCCCTGGTTTCACTCTTCTCTTCTCCAGTCTTGATCTCCTTTAAGTCAACTTGTCTTAGCTACGCAGTCACCTTGAAACCAGGACATAAGCACTTCTACCCTTTTCTTGCTTATAAGTTTCTACAAGTAAGGCTGGGCCCTGAGTTGTTGACCCATGAGCGGCCAATGTTTGTGTGTAGCACAACAGACTGTTTTTTGTTTTTCAAATTTTTTTGTTTGTTTGGTTGGTTTTGGTTTTTTGTTTTTTTTGTTTGAGACGGAGTCTCACTCTGTCGCCCAGGCTGGAGTGCATGCGCGACCTCAGCTCACTGCAACCTGTGCCCTCCCGGGTTCAAGCGATTCGCGTGCCTCGCCTCCCAAGAGCTGGGATACAGTGCCTGCCACCACGCCCAGCTATGTTTGTTTTTTAGTAGAGATGGGGTTTCTCCATGTTGCCCAGGCTGGTCTCAAACTCCTGACCTCGTGATCCCCCGCCTCAGCCTCCCAGAGTGCTGGGATTACAGGAGTGAGTCACCGTGCACGGCCCCTACTCCCTGCTCTTGATGGCTGTCACTTACAGATCACCAAGTTTCCCTCAGGGTCCCTAGAACAGAGCTTTGCCCATTGGCCTCAACGAAGCTTGAACAGAATAAGGGTTCACTAGTCCCAGACGTTTAGAACAACAATTAGATGTTATTTGTCTGCCGGATCTTATATGGAAAGAGAGGATTCTTGAAAACACGATTTAGCCTCTTGGAGAAAACAGGTAGTTCTGTGCCCTGTCCGAAATGAATTAGTGGATTTTAAATCTAGGCCCACCCCCACCGACTGCAACGTGGAAAGTTGCTAAATACGTTGGTACCTCTCACTTCCAAATTTAGTCATCTCTGCCTTCTCACTGGACCAAGGGCCCGCAGATACCACCATGCTGACGTTTGTGGCAGAAGAGGTGGGGCCAGGGACTGGGGAGAAGACACCCAAACACATGATGGGTTAAAAACTGGTGAAATCAAGTAGGTTTAATCAGGACTGAGGGACGTCACTGCAGCCTCGCCCACTTCTTTGAAGACGTTGTCTCCCTGGTTTCACTCTTCTCTTCTCCAGTCTTGATCTCCTTTAAGTCAACTTGTCTTAGCTACGCAGTCACCTTGAAACCAGGACATAAGCACTTCTACCCTTTTCTTGCTTATAAGTTTCTACAAAGTAAGGCTGGGCCCTGAGTTGTTGACCCCATGAGCGGCCAATGTTTGTGTGTAGCACAACAGACTGTTTTTTGTTTTTCAAATTTTTTGTTTGTTTGGTTGGTTTTTGGTTTTTTGTTTTTTTGTTTGAGACGGAGTCTCACTCTGTCGCCCAGGCTGGAGTGCAGTGGCGCGACCTCAGCTCACTGCAACCTGTGCCCTCCCGGGTTCAAGCGATTCGCGTGCCTCGGCCTCCCAAGTAGCTGGGATGACAGGCGCCAACCACCATGCCAGCTAATTTTTGTCTTTTTAGTAGAGATGGGGGTTTCGCCACGTTGGCCAGGCTGGTTTCGAACTCCTGACCTCAGGTGATTTGCCCACCTCGGCCTCCCAAACTGCTGGGATTAAAGATGTGAGCCAGCCCCCTGGCCGGAGACTTCTTATTAGTAGCTAAGACAAGCCAATGAAAAGGAGAGAGAGTCTAGCCTGAGAGTAGTGAATGAGGGTGGGAGGATGGTCTGAGCCAATCCTCCCACCTAAACCTCCTGAGCAGTTGGGACTATAGGCACGCAGCACCATGCCTGGCTAGTTGTTTGTATTCTTTGTAAAGATGGGTTTCACCATCTTGTCCAGGCTGTTCTTGAACCCCTGAACTCAAATGATCCTCCCACTTGGGCCTCCCAAAGTGCTGTGATTATACGTGTGAGTCACCGCACCTAGCTCCATCCTAGTTTCTGACTAAACCAGTATGTATGTATACAGCCTGGTCTCACAATTCATCTTCCATAGCCTAGACAGAGGTATGAGACACAAGGAAAATAGAGGCTACCTGGGAGAAGGTTTGGAGCATCCTGCCCTTCATCATCAGAGGATGCACTGCCTACAACTAGAGGTGGGCCGACTTGGTCTTCCTCAAATGTGATTTTGGTGTTCCCGTGAGGCTGGTTGGACTCACAAGGGCCGTGGCTATTGGAACAAGTGACGGCACATTCCTCCAGTGAGTCCTCAGGGACTTCCATTTCTTCAGCCTTCCGCACCTCCCTGATGAGCCAGGTGGGAAAGAGATGACAGAAGATTAAACACAGAGGGACTGGACCCCAGGGAGTCCTGGCTGGTGTTGACAGGAGGCATTAAGAGAGTGGCCCCAGAAAGCAAACAGGAGGTTCCCTTTAAGAGGGAACAGGCAATCCTCTTCTCTCTGCAACAGAGCATGGCTGCCATGGGAGCCAGAGAGGAAGAGAGCAGCTGGTGTTCACTGCAGTGGACAGATAGGAGCCGAGGAGGACGAAGGCTCAGCTATCCCTGTACGGTACAGGCATGACACCCGCCACACACAGAGAAACGCAACAGCAGCCACACCCTGTGTCTAAGCTGGGTTGAATTTCACATACTGTGGCCAAGGGAATGCAGGCTTTCGGCCCATCGTAGATGCCAGAGAGGGCGTGCCTCCTAGACCTTTTTCATATGTTACCACCCATTACTTGCTCCCGATTATTCAGTGTTACCTGGGGGCACATAATTCCTCTACTATCTCAGCCTCCTCAACTTTAACATCTTCATCCTCGTCTTCGTAACTGGCTGTAAATACAGAAGTGTTCATTCAGATATTTCCCACTTCACACTCTGCAAGCGCAGTCAGCCCAGTGTGCACAGAGACATGAACATCTAGGCATGGGTCACTGTTCAGCTGAAAGCTCTCATGTTTTATCTTTAACAAAATGCCCTGGCATGGTTTCCTGACCCATCAGGCAATGCCTTTCTGATCTGGGGGGCCACCATCAAGATGTGGCCAAATATTGAAAAGACCTTTTGCTCCCCATATGATGGAGGCTTCTGCAGCCTCTCTCTGGACTTTGGCGGCTGTCTCCCCCATCCCGCTACAGGTCTGATTCCCAGGCACAGGCTTGGTGTCCTGTCACGGTTCACATTTCAAACCTCATTCTTTCTCTTAGGAGAGGACAAACTTGTCCTACAGTCCTCTATGCATCAGGAGACTTCACCGGCCCTCCCTCATGTGGCTTCTGCCGTGTTATTCAGGGACATTCTCTCTATGGGGAGGGCTCTGGTCTGAAGCACTTCCTACCACCAAATGCCCCCACATCAAGTGCCTTCTGCAGCACCACACGGTAAGGGGCTTTATCTCATTTTGAAAGGCAGTCTTAAGTGTTCCCACATTTGGATGCTTCAGACACTTGCAAGAGACAATTTGCGTGCCTCTGCAGATGGAGACAGAGAAACTCAGGAAGGATAAATCACTCACTCACTCACCGACAGTTACTAAGAACACTGCCAAAGAGACAGCCTGAGAACCTGCCTTCTGAGTCCAGAGCTCTTTTCACTCTAACAAGCGCCCTCCTGTCGCAGCCTCCTTCCTGTCCTTTAAAACTAGAAACGTGCTGCTTCTTGCTCCAAAGACCACCTTCCATCAAGGAAGGAGGGACATTTGCAATACTGTGACCTCCAACCCCATGGGTTTCCCATCTCTGTTCTTACCCAGGAAGTCCTGGTCATGTCATGGCCACATACGTTTAGTGGAAAAAAACACCACCGCTACAACTGTCATTGTGAAAGTATGGAGGTCTGGAGTCTCTCATAAGCCTGGGGTTTTGGGTCATCAGGACCTGTGGCCACCTTACCTGGGCTGAGCTTTCGGACGAGGCGCTGTGCCAGCCTACATCCCTCAGCCAGCTGTTCTCGGAGGTCCCACCCCTGGGACTCGTCCGGCTCATCCGGAGTGAGAAGGGCCTGGAGATGCCGAATCAACGAGCGGGCGGCGTCTCTCCCTTCCCGTAACTTCACGCTTAACTGGGTCAGCTCCCGTTCCCGAGAGAAAACCAGGACTTCATATTGCCTGAGGTGAGATTAGTAGAGAAAATTTAACAGCGGAAAGGGGATGAGCGATCAGTTCTAATATTGCGACACAGATTTCTGAGACAATGTCCTCAAGGAGACCTCCAAGCACAAGGTCAGCACGTGTTTAAAGAAATGCCTGCGGCCAAGAGGAAGAATAAAAAACGGTTCACAGGCTTCCTCCACACGAGAGAGGGCTCCTGGAAGATCCTCCACGATGCTCCATTCATCTGTCTCTTCGGTCAACAAAAGTAGGTCCCTTCCTAATTCAGTTTCAAAAAGACATCCATCCTTTCAGTTCCTCACTCTGCCCACGGACATTTCCATGTGCATATACACATAGTGCATCTTGCAGCGACTAGATACAAAGCCATGGACAGAAACGAGGCCAGGTGCAGATGGGGCCAATTGAAAAGATGAAAGAAAAGAATGACAGGCTCGAGAAGGCAACATTGATGGAGTGAAAGGATGAGAAGCCGCAGTCAGTCAGGAGGTGAGTCTGACTAAGGGTAAGTGGGGTGGTGATGGCACATCATTTTGAGTATACTGAATGCTGCTGGGTGGTTCCCACTCCTTTGGTTACTTTTGTGTTATGCGCATTTCACCTCAGCCATTACTTGTTTGAAAAACGGAAAGTAAGGCTCTGAGAAACAACTGCAACCCCTAACTTATTATCATCTTTGTTCTCTGCTTGATAAATCTTTGTGTGTCATGAGCCTGCCATGGCAATTCCTGCCCTTCCCCTGGCCCAGCTTAGCTCTTATTTCTCCCCGCCGAGCTGCTGTACTTCAGAGATTTACACACCTGCCCACCTGCCTGCCCCCACGGGGCCCCCTCACCTGAGCTGCTCCGAAAGCTCCTCTTCCGTGAACAGCCGCTCATCCCGCAGCGGAGACTTCATGAGGTCTTTGCCGTCTTCCGACTCTGAGAAAAGACAGACACGCCTGCCTCAGTGAAAGCCTGGACATGCTGCTCTCGTCACTGCCTACAGGGCGGGAGCCAGGTCCATCCCAAGGACAAAACTGTCCCCAGTACCCGGCTCTCGCCAGGGATTTCCACATCTTTACTCCTCAGTCTCCCGACTTTCTGGCATCTGGTCCTCCAAAATTTAGAGACGAAGAAACAGAAACTCAAGGCACGTCAAGGAAGTTGACAAGATGATTCAACCACAATTCAGTGGAGTCAGAATTCACAGCCCCTGAGGTCTGACTCTGAGTGCGGGGCCACTTTCCCAAGCCTTGCAGCCTCCCCTCTAAAACACTGCACTGAGGCATGAAGCAGTGATTTCCTGTACAGTCGGGAAGGCCCCTCGGACTATGGGACCGATGGTTTCCCTTTTACTGGGAATTTCAAGGACAAATATGTCAAACATCTTAAACATCTTGATTTAAATCATATCTTCGGATGTCATTTGCTTCTACTGGAAGGGCAGTAACCAGTGACGTGTGCAGAAGGGGCCAGGGCGGGGAAGCCCAAAACTGATGGTTTGGTATCGTGTTGATAGATCACTGCAGGCCAATAACGCCTCAGGACTTCTTTGAAGACTGTTGTTCTCCTGGTTTCACTCTTCTCTCTCCAGTCTTGATCTCCTTAAGTCAACTTGTCTTAGCTACGCAGTCACCTTGAAACCAGGACATAAGCACTTCTACCCTTTTCTTGCTTATAAGTTTCTACAAAGTAAGGCTGGGCCCTGAGTTGTTGACCCCATGAGCGGCCAATGTTTGTGTGTAGCACAACAGACTGTTTTTTGTTTTTCAAATTTTTTGTTTGTTTGGTTGGTTTTTGGTTTTTGTTTTTTTGTTTGAGACGGAGTCTCACTCTGTCGCCCAGGCTGGAGTGCAGTGGCGCGACCTCAGCTCACTGCAACCTGTGCCCTCCCGGGTTCAAGCGATTCGCGTGCCTCGGCCTCCCAAGTAGCTGGGATGACAGGCGCCAACCACCATGCCAGCTAATTTTTGTCTTTTTAGTAGAGATGGGGTTTCGCCACGTTGGCCAGGCTGGTTCGAACTCCTGACCTCGTGATCCGCCCGCCTCAGCCTCCCAGAGTGCTGGGATTACAGGAGTGAGTCACCGTGCACGGCCCCTACTCCCTGCTCTTGATGCTGTCACTTATAGACACCATAGGTTCCATTAGGAGCAGACCTCTTGAAGCCCCTCACAGCGGGGTTTACTGTGTACTATCACCAAGTTTCCCTCAGGG